>NC_081520.1:5691833-5931833 GCF_030273125.1 Centropristis striata | reverse complement strand
GTTTTGTCTTTTTGTATATTTTTGTGCCACTTTGTAGTTGTTTTGGTCTCTTTGTGGTTGTTTTGCACCTTGTTAAAGTCATTTGTTTTCTGTTCGTAGTCGTTTTGGTCCCTTTGTAGCCTTTTGGTCAGTTCATGTCTTAGAGTGACATTTTGTTGGTTATGTGCTGAAGTCAAAGTGGAGTTGCAAGTCTTTTTCCCGTTCTGTCAAATCAAATTCCTTGGCATGTGACTCAAGTCCACGAGTCTGAAACCGAGATTGAGAAGTGTCTCTGTTGCACAAAAAAATGTTGCAAGTTATTGTGAAATCAAGAAAAAACTCATGCTGTACAGTAACAAGTTCCACAATAATAACAGAAGCTCCAGTGGTGAAGGTAGCAATAAACTATATTCAATAAAAGAACCTAATTTCCTGTTACATCCTGTCCATCATTTAAAATTGTACTCATATCTTTTTGGTAAAAAGTATATCACCCCAGGACTATTTTTAGCATCCTTGTATAGCCAGCTGCACAGCCATCTCTCTTTGAACAACAGTGAGTAAGCCCTGCATTAAGCCACTTGAGCCACACTGAATCCACTTACGGCTAAAAGCAGGTGGGCTTCCATCCATTCCACCACTATATGTACGGATATACCTTTGGAGTGGAGTCCCCTGTGTCCCCCTCGCAACCCAACCTCCGCAATAAAACCCCCTGTCCTCCTCTACAGTTCCCCCTCAAAGGTTGCAGGTAAATGGGGTAATCTCCTGGCCCATCGCCCCCTCTCTCTGGATGGATGAAACTCAAGCCCCCCATGGCAGCGTTTAGACCCCCACCCTGCCTACTCCCAACAAGGCCCACCTATTCCTCTCTCTCTCTCTCTCTCTCTCCTTCTCTCTCTCTCTCCCTCTCCTCCTATCTAATCACAGTCCATTAGCCGCCCCATTAAAATTCTTTTGTCCAATTTGGGAGGAATGCTACCCTCGTGGAAAAACAGAATGAAGCCACAATAGGGCCTTTTCAAATCGCGCTCGACTTTTATTACTGAGAGTCGCTGAGGAGTGCCACCCACCTCCAAGCACCACTATGTCTTCCAGTCCCCTCTTGTTTGCTGTGTGTGTGTGTGTGTGTGTGTGTGTGTGTGTGTGTGTGTGTGTGTGTGTGTGTGTGTTGCAATTTGGGTTAGAGAGAAGAGAGTATACTGTAAATACAGCCTGTGTTATGTATTATATTCGTGGCATAGGCAATGCAATGTAGAAGACAATAGAGTATATCCCAAAAATAACAAAAAGGTGTCAGGAGAGGGGTTTTCTGGGGGTATTCTACCATTGGACAAGGAACCAGGAAATATAGTAGAGGATATAAATTTAAATCCTGGCTTAGAGGTCTTAGAGGTGTTCTTGGGTCAAGTTCAAGTTTCAAGTTTTATTTATTATAGCCATTTCAACAATATAATAAAATACAGTTGATAGGAGTTGACAGTTGGTATGCTCACATATCTCACATCACAATGACAACACAACATACACAAGACAAGAAGGCACATAACAGGGAGAACAACACTAATATACATAGAAAAGTGCATGGTAACAGAGAGTAGTAGCAGGTTCAGTAGTACAAAAAGTGCAAAGAGAGGCCATGGTTTTGGGGTAGACCATAAAGTGCTTAGTGCATGTTCAGGTGACGAATACCTTGTGGATTGGTACTATTTCTAAAGCGGTCCACCCACATCATAAGACCTGAGACCTGACAAAGGCACCATGTAGGTTTGGATCCATGATTCGTACAGTATATTGGGTCCTGATACATGTAATACCCAAGATAACGCAGATAACGCTGCGTGTGTGATAACGTGTTTGGGTGTGTGTGTGTGTGTGTGTGTGTGTGTGTGTGTGTGTGATTGCTTCAAGGTTTGAATTGAAGTTTTAGTATTTTTGCAAATTCCACAGTTATAGAATTGGCTTCTTAAAACTATCTAATTTTCATTGTTTTGTGTAAAAGTAGGTCCCCATTAGTCACCAAATAATCTGTGTGAAATATGGTAATTCATGTAAATGATGTACGCTGAAAGCATGTTTACTGTTTTTTCCGGATGTCCCCATAAAGCCTGATTAAAACATCACTTCATCATTTCAGAGGTTTAAAGGCGTGTATAGGCTAACTGAGCTATGGCAACTTTACTCATTTTTTTCCAGCTCTCTACAACCTCTAGAAAGGGTGGTCCCCACAAGTGATGATTAATACTGGAGTCCCCATGATTTATGAAAACCAGTACGTGTGTGTGTGTGTGTGTGTGTGTGTGTGTGTGTGTGTGCGTGTGTGGTGGCTACACTGTGGTACCAAATAATCTGCGGGAGCGAGTGGCCTTCTCAGGAGGTGAAGGTGCAGAGAGCAGAGGTAAGGATTCTGGGGGTTTTCCATTGGTACTTTTGGACGTGCCAAGCCAAACCACTGATTAGCGTTAACATTTCCAATTTTTCTTGTACCGAGCTGTGCGAGACGGCCTGCCACCAAGCCGGCTGCAGTGAAGTCTCGCCGACCATAATAGCCCTTCTCCTCTTCAAACAAGTATATGTTGCGAGAATTAACTCTACACAGGATTCAACATGCTCAATCGATCAAATAGCCTGAAAGGGGTCTGATTAGCATCTAGGGATACAGACACTCACTGACGGCTCAACATTGGCTGACAGCCGATTGTCAGCCTGAACTGTAAGTTCAGTTCAGGGACTATCAGGGTGGAATTTGCAGTCTTGACTGCTGCTAAAAAGCCTCCAGAATGCTATAACTAGGGTACATTTTTCCAGACTATGAGCAGCCACTGAATGTCTCTAGTATCAATAGGAGTTGAGATGGGATTTTTTTTTTTGTAGTGAGGTTTAATCACAGTCTTCAACTTTTCAACAAGTCGAAAAAGAGAAATATACAGAGACGAGACAGAGAGACTGAAAAGGAAACAAGAAACTAAAACCAAAACCAAAATAACTTGCAATATTTTTTCCAGTGTAGTTGGAAAAGTATTCCGGCAGAAAAATGACCACAAGGCGCTCTGCAGATTCTCACAACTTTGGAAAGGGGCATCTTGACTTTGTAATTAAGTCTCTCTTTCAGCCTCTGTGCTTTTCTTTTTTAACATTCATTCAAGTAACACATTTACAAAACAGTAAATTTCAGTGCAAAGCGACATTTTTACTCTGTATGTGGTCTCCAACAAAGCCAGCATGCATACTTTGCTTTGTCTAATTTTCCTAATTTTCAGTTTTTCAGATGCTGAAACTAGAAGGCAAAAACAACTTCCAGTTCCCAGGCTCCTGAGTTCTTGGTTGACCCCAATACATTGCTGTATCCGCTACATGACCTTACATGCTGTGTGTGTGTGTGTGTGTGTGTGTGTGTGTGTGTATCCCAAAAAATAACAAAAAGGTGTCAGGAGAGGGGTTTTCTGGGGGTATTCTACCATTCGACAAGGAACCAGGAACTAAATTTAGGTCCTCGCTTAGAGGTCTTCTTGGGTCCACCCACACCATAAGACCCGAGACCTGACAAAGGCACCATGTAGGTTTGGATCCACGATTCGTACAGTAAATTGGGTCCTGATACATGTAATACCGGAGTGGCTTCTTACAGATAACGTCTGTGTGTGTGTGTGTGTGTGCCTGTGTGTGTGTTCTTGTATTTCCTACATAGTGAGGACCGGAACACATTTTTAACCAACAGAGTGAGGACGTTTTTGCGAAGTGAGGACATTTCGGGCAGTCCCCACTTCTTTAAAGGCTTACTTGAGAGTTTAGACTTTGTTTTAGGGTTAAGGTTACAATCAGGTTCATGTTAGGGTTAGGGTTGGGCATTTAGTTGTGATGGTAAAGGTTAGGTTAAGGGTTAGGGCAAGGGGCTAGGGAATTCATTATTCCAATGAGGGTCCTCACAAAGGTAGAAGTACAAGGATTGGCCGAGTGGCCTTCTCAGGAGGTGAAGGTGCAGAGAGCAGAGGTAAGGATTCTGGGGCTTTTTCTATTTGTATTTTTGGATGTGCCAAGCCAAACCATGCTGCACTGATTAGCGTTAACATTTCCAATTTTTCTTGTACAGTTTTTCAGATGCTGAAACAAGAAGGCAAAAACAACTTTCAGTTCCCAGGTTCCCGAGTTCTTGGTCTACCCCAATACATTGCTGTATCCGCTACATGACCGTACATGCTGCCTCCTTTATTAAAACTGATTACTCGTTCAATTTCAGTGACACAGAGTCAACATCAAAAAGCATGCTGCCCAAAATCACTCTTCATCGTGCCCGGTAACAAGTAGCTGTTTGAGTAGTCGGGTCTTATTTCATGCTCAGTTATGCCATCAAACACTGCACTGAATTGATGCCACGGTTCAGCAAGCGTCTTGTCTCACTGCTACACTGTGACATCTTACAGTGTGTCTTTGTATTTAGAAGCATGTAGTCACGTCCATAACCATACAACAGTGATATGAGTTGGTTGAGTTGGAGTCTATCACCTACACTGCAAGAAGGTGTGTCTAAAAACAAGATAAAAACACTAAATCTGAGGGAAATGATCTTGCTGCATGGCACTTGACAAGATTTCTTAAATTAAGATTATTAAATCTAGAAATAAGCATGTTATGTGCTTAAAATAAGAAATTAATTCTTAAAACAAGATAAATTAAAGCTGCAAGCAGCAATGAAGTGGCCCGAGCAGAGTGCACTGACAATTATTTGTTTCTTACCAAGATAAAAAAAAACCTTTAGATTAAGAAGTGTTACATAATTTATCTTGTTTTAAGTTATTTCTTTTTTTAAGCATACAACATGCTTATTTCTAGATTTAATCATCTTAATTCAAGAAATCTTCTCAAGTGAAATTATTTGTCCATGCAGCAAGATCATTTCCCTCAGATTTAGTGTTTTTATCTTGTTTTTATACACACCTTTTTGCAGTGTACTTTATCTCTGAGAATTGTCCACTCCTTTTTGTTGGTAAAAGAGTGTGATTGGTTGTGACTGAATTACAACTAGTGGGGCTGAGATTAACCCAGCAGAACGTGGGAACCTCTTAAAAGTGAACGAGTGTGAGATCGAAAAAGTACACACTGATGACTGGCACACACACTCAGGCTTATCTGTCAGCATTCTGGGACACAGGCTGCAGACGACAGGCAGGTATGACAGGCCAAGACATGCTGATAACAGATAGGCCTGGCCGTTTGACAGAGGGCATGTGTGTGTGCATGTGTGTGTTTGACAGACAGAGCGGCTACAGAAAGAATTTTACCAAACCAAACTGTGCATGTAGCAGTGCAGAGGATAAGGATACAGGTGACTGTACAATGTCCCCATGAATGATATCTTACAAAATGTAACCGCTCTATTAAACACTGTGAAACTGTTCTTGTTTTATATTAGTCAGGCGGCTGAGCTAAATAAAGGGGACGCGCCGGACAAAAGCACCAAGTTTTTTCCACTTGCTCTCTATCACCATATGTTTCAATTTTTTGGCAGGAGCCACTTCATCAACAAGGCCGATTGGAAATGGCAGCCATATAAAGTCTATGAGAACCAATATATCTTCCAAGCCACTTAGAAGGTCAATCTTGGTGTCAAAATCTACATTTTCTGGGTCAAGGAATCATTTAAAGCTATTGAGAATATCACTAGATGATTATTTGATCAAATAGATATGTTCATTTTCACTCAGACTGGTAGGCAACTCGCTTCAAGTGCTGCAGCAGGGAATCCTAACTTGAAAATGTTTGGAATCTATGTTCACGGGAGAGTGCGGATAAGCTGCCATGTACACTGCTAAATAAAATCAAGGGAAAGCTTTAATCTCATGTCAGATCAGATATTTACAGTGAGCATCTTTACTGATGTACATTGTATAACTTGTTGAGATCAAAATTACATGAAAATATACAGTATGTCCGACCACTTAGGAACCTTGGAATTACGTAGAAACATGTCGAAAATGAACATATTTAATCAAATAATCATCTAGTGATTTGATAGGGCTTTAAATGATTCCTTGACCCAGAAAATGTAGATTTTGACACCAAGATTGACCTTCTAAGTGGCTTGGAAGATATATTGGTTCTCTAATAGACTTTATATGGCTGCCATCTCCCATCCGCAATCTTGATGAAGTGGCTCCTGCCAAAAATTGAAACCTATGGTAATAGAGAGAATGTGGAAAAAATTGGTGCTTTTGTCCGACGTGTCCCCATTCTTCTCAAATCTGGTCCTAAGCCGCCTGACTATATGTTGGAACAGCTCTACTTGGTTAGGTTTTAGGCACCGAAACTATTTGGTTAAGCTTAGAAAAGAAGATCATGGTTAAGGTTAACATAACTACTTCCGTATGTACACTGTAAAAAATGTCTGTAGATTTTATAGTGAAAAGCTGCTAAACCATAACAGTAAAAGACCGTAAAAAAAATCTAAAGGTGCTTGGTGTTATACTTTATTACCTTATTGGTAAAAAAAAAAAAAAGTGTATTACGTTATTGGGAAATGCACTTTATTACATTATCGGGAAGTTATTACATTATCAGGTTTTATTACATTTTCAATGGACTCAAGCGCAGATTTTTATTACATTATCAGGGTTATTACATTATCGGGAATTTATTACATTATAAGGTTCTACAAGGATGTACATTACAGGCCAAAAGTTTGGACACACACCTACTCATTCAATGCGTTTTTCTTTATTTTCATGACTATTTACATTGTAGATTCTCACTGAAGGCATCAAAACTATGAATGAACACATATGGAATTATGTACTTAACAAAAAAAGTGTGAAATAACTGAAAACATGTCTTGTATTTTAGATTCCTCAAAGTAGCCACCCTTTGCTTACTAGAATATAAGACATGTTTTCAGTTATTTCACACTTTTTTGTTAAGTACATAATTCCACATGTGTTCATTAATAGTTTTGATGAATTTACAATGTCAATAGTCATGAAAATAAAGGAAAAACATTGAATGAGAAGGTGTGTCCAAACTTTTGGCCTGTACTGTATGTGATGTGTGTGTGTGCACATGCGTATGTAAAGTCCTATCATGATGCTGTAGGTGTTTTGCTGTTTGTCCACACAACACTTACAAACAGATTAAAACAAGCATGCATCAAGTGGGATAGGAAATAGCTTGAATGTCATTGCATGTGTTGGTGTGAGTGGGTGAGCATGAGTAGGTGCAATACAGCAGTCTGAATAACCCCGATGTGAATGTAAGTGGGTGGGAGAGGTGGATGTTGGGGGGAAAGAGAAGGCGACATTGAGAAAAAGTCTCAGCATATATATGTGTTCTATATACAGTAAGCCCAGATGTAATCCAGAGCAGGAAGCAGGGCAGGGCGTCGCAGTAGGTGTTAAAGCTCCACTGCTTCCCTGAAACACTGCTGTTGACTGTTTCACTCAGTGCCCGCTAATATAGAGCCCCTATTGGGTTTCAGCGCCGCGGCCCACGGAGCGCCCGCAACCGTCATCACCGGTGCAGAAACCCAACCAAGCGAACACTCAAGGTCGCTCTGCGCTGGGACGCAATAAACGAGTCGGTTCGTTTCATAAAATATGTGAGATTGTGTGCAGTGGAGCAGAAATAGCTAAATGATAGAGCAATGTTTCTGCGAAGTGGCAGCCCTGGTGAAGAAATAATATCATTACAAAGTGTGTTAAGACACAGGCACTTGGGGTTTTAGCACATATGCTAATTCTAATATAAAACCCATCACTGATTTGAATTATTACAACATAAACGGTTTCACAGCAGATGTTTGGAGCTTGCATCAGAGATCAGAGTTTGAGCTCCATATGGTTAATTTTCCTACGTCATTTATCCCCGTTTTGTCCATTTTTGACAATCAGGAAATTGCATGTCATGTTATTTCCCCCCCTCTGAGCGCCGTAGTGCTGAATCAGTCGAAAAGAAGACAATGTGATCCATCACAACATGTCAAGAACTTCCTGTTACACAGCCGCGGCATCATAAGAGATGCTCATTTACTTCCTACACCGATAGCCCCGACACGGGAACCTGGCTGTCTCTTCAAAGAACAAGACACGTCAACACCAGTTCTCTGGCAGGCCTGTCGGACAGAGTCTGGCCCATCGGGCAACTACCTGTCAACAAGATCTCAGTGCTTTATCACCCTGTCCTCCCCCTCCCAGACCTCCCATCCTCTCTTCATTTGTTGATAACGACCTCAGAGCAGTGTATTGGTGCGGGGGTGTGTAGGTGACAGAAAGCCTGTTGGTCCTTCCTGCTACTTTTCACTCTCTTTGATGGTCCTTAACATTTTAGACCAGCAGTGTTATCACTTTCTTTGTCTTCCTGAGCTACACATGTTCTCCTGTTAAAATCTCACAGGGTTACCATTCGTACAGATACACTTGACTAATTGAAGGATGTATTGTGTGAAATGAGCCTTTTACACTGATCTGAGAGCAGTTCTTCCTTTCCCACTCATACCTTGGTAAGGCTGGAATGTCATTATAAGGTTGAGGTTTTCCATTTTATGATACTTAAAGGAGCACTGTGGAGGATCGAGGGGGGGCTCTATTGGCGATATGGAAAATCATGTTCTTGTTAGCTCAGAATGAGCCTTTATCTATATAGGGAGAAGATCCTTTTCCACAGTGTGCACCATGAACAGACAAAAAAAACAATGGCTCCAAAGACAGTCTTGTGTTTTACATTATGGGTAAACCGTTGTCTGATACCTTTAGAGGGTCAGAGGATTTCTTTGTTGGTTGCAACCTGCGACTTTACTGCTAGATGCTGCTTAAGTATTTTAAGTATGTCTTTATTCTCCACTACATTAAACATTTTTATAAAATTAAAAAAAGTGGCCACCAGGAAAGTCTTAGGTCACACCCTCTCAAAAGTCTGCTCACTCTGCGTGTCTCCACTACAAGTTAGCCCCCAGAGGAATGTAGAGACTCCGGAGGTGATGTATGGTTTTCACCGTCGCTAACTGTGCACAACGTCAGCAGCTGAAAGCAGCATGGCTAATTATACACAGAGTCTCCGCTCATCATAAACATAGTGATCTGAATTAACCGGCATCGCGAACTGTGCACAGAGTGTCTGGTGCTTGTTGTAAACAAACAGAGATCGCTAAGTGAACACCTCCTGCAGCAGCACATACACACTGTACTGCTACAGAGCTAACTGTAGCTAACAGCGGCTATTCTTAACAAGCTGGCCTACGGCTTGTTTTCGGCTCGTTAAGAGGAGTAAGAAGGAGTCGCTGGATTTGTCTCCAGTCACTTTCTTGAAAAATAGTCGCTAAGGGGGTCTGAAAAGACTAACCAAGACTGTTGCTAAATTTAGCAACAAAGCTGCTAAATTGGGAACACTGCTTCGCTGGCTTTTACAAATATCGTGTGTTGTTGTCGTGTAGAGTACTACGTCACATCCCGCTTAGCGATCTATCCAATCAGTAACCAGGCTGTTTTCAGGGGAGATAAAAGACCCTGCTCTTCAACAGGGACTAAAAAAGTCCCGACAAAAGCTTCCTCCAGACTGCTTGTATTCAAATAAGGGGCGTTTCGGCGGGTGAGACCCGCATCATTCTGGGTATTGCCCGGTAGTGGAAACAGCCCTAATCGGTTCACAATAATTCCAAAAAAGGTTGGGACGCTGTGAAAAATGTTATAAAAAAAACAATGCAAATCCACTGCGAACTAAATTCCATTGAATACAAGACAAGTCAAGATAACTAATGTTCAAACTGGGAAAGTTGTTTTTTGGAAATGTGTATACTCTAAATTTGAGTGTCTTGAGTGTCTAAACTTTTTTGGTACCAGGGAAATATCTTGTGGCCCTTTTGGGGGTCCAACCTTGAGACATGAACCTTAACAAAACTACTCAACTCTATCTCAGGCTGTTAAACAGGCCACAATAAATTGCTGCTTACACAATTTTTCATCACTAAAACCAATTAAATATAATAATCAGCCAAAGAGAGACTCTACTGCAGAAGTACCTTTACTTTTGACACTTTTAGTGCATCTTGTTTATAATGCTTATGTTTGATGTATATATTGTTGTATTGGCACTTCTACTCAATTAAAAGATCTGAATACTACTTCAGACATTACCTTTGTCTTGGACATGATAATGGCTTCATATCTATTGTAGAAAATATCATTCACCACCACCAGCTCCCTAATGGATGACATCACAGGGTCATATTAAAATGTGTTGAAGCTCAAGAAAAACTGATCTGATCCTGGATCAGGCTGCCACTTGCTGTCAGTGCAGTGTTAATGGAGGATGAATGGAGGCGGTGGGGGTTCACACAGAAGCTCTTGGAGATCAGTGAGGACTAACGACTCGATAACGAGTTGAGCATTGGTGGGTGCAGAGTCGGGGGGGGGGGGGGGGGGTAACGTGAGACTGTTTCTGGGGTAAAGTTGGCCTGGTGTGAGCCTTGTACCATCCACCCCCTGAGAAGACGCACCACACAAAGAAAAAAGAACAAAGTCAACACTCCTGTAAATATTACGATAACTACTCTATTAAGGTTTTCACTAAAGCTGCTCCGTGTCCGATCAAAGCGTAACTGGAACAATAGAGGTATGTATTTGTTCTCCCATGGTAGATAGTATAACCTTCTCTTTGCTGCTGCAATGACCCACTTCCCCAGAGGGATGATTAAAGTTTTATCTCATCTTAACTGTTGGCAAAAGTTGCTTTGAAAGCATAATATATAGCTCATTAATTTTCAGAGAAAATACACGAGATTACAATATCTTTTCCATGGAGACTAGTCTCTGAAATCAGCTTTTTTTCGGAGTTAGGCACAGCCAAGTGACTGTTACACAAGAGGAATGTTGGTCATTTATATTTCTGTTTCCACTTTGAAAATATTAAGCAGCATGACATCATTGCCATTTGTCTTTACTTTGGAACAAGTAAAGGCATATGAGGAAATACAGAAAGCAGCTTAACAACTTGGTGTTTAAAATTTATGAGCGCTTGTCCCACAATAACCTTTATTTCACATTTTGTGGAATTTGTTGAATTTCCTCTTCCAACCAGACAACCAGCCTGTCTGGTTGTTTATTCATGTATTTGCCAGGTGAGAGACAATCATTTGAACATGGCCTCCTCACTTTGGTGTCGACACACATTCAGGCTGGCTGGATGCCAGGAAGGGGGGGGGGGACGCACACAAACACACACAAGCACAGGCATGTGGTCTCCTATAAATCTAGCTTTCTTACTATCATCATTGGACTATGTGACCTCAGTCAATATCACATGCAAATGTTGAAGTCATGCCAGGATTTCCCTTTGTTTAGTCTCTGACATACTGCTTTGAATATGCAGAAATCTGTTCCACTGAAAAAGGCAAAACAACAATGCTTGCTATTTCTTGCTGATACTATAAACACCTTTAACCCTCTGGAGTCTCCAAAAGCGCCAAAGCATGGCTTCTTCATCCAGACGTAAAAACAAAGCAGACCAAAAAAAGACACAAAATGACGAAAAAAAAGACACAGAATGACCAAAAAATGACACAAAATGAGAAGACAGAATAACCAAAAAAAAAACCCAAAGAAGACACAAAATGACAAAAAAAAGACACAAAATGACAAAAAAAGACAATAACTAAAAACATACAACAACAGACACAAAATTACCCAAAAAGTCACAAAAAGAAACAAATTACCAAAAAGACACAAAATCACTTACAAAGACACGAAAAGACGAAAAGACATGAAAAGAATTAAAAAATGGACAAAATAGCCCCAGGCTCCATAGAGTTAAATATATAGTTTTAAGCTCAAAAAAGAGATTATTTGGTGGAGTATTTTTGCTCTTATATAACAGTTAATAGAAAATAGGCAGATTTGAAAGGAAAAAAGGGAAGTATGACATGCAAAGGCGTCTGGCTGGAATCAAACCCAGGAAACTGCTGTTCTGTGGAAGGCATTGTAACCATTTGACAACCAGTGTCGGCTCATGAACAGTTTTGCATTGAATTTTGCAGCTATCCAACAGGTTTTTGTTCATTCACATAGCATTAAGGACACACTAAGGGCAAGTGGGAGGGGAGGCAGTTGTCACAAAAAACCCAACTCTTCAGATACTCACTCACAGAGTACCCTTTGGCCTCAGTATGAGACACACCAGGCTTTCCATTAACTCCAATGTATGGAACAATTAGGCACTTAGAGTAACGGACGTAATACAAAGACAACAGAGGTTCTTTCTGTATGGGTGGAAGGGCTGGTGGTTGAGTTAAACAAGCTTCAGAATTTGACCAAGGAGACTGGTGTTTGGGTCCAGTATGAAACCAAGACTCAGTGATGGTATGTGGAGTCAACATGCATAACTGTGTCCAGTGGTTTACTGCCTAAAGTCAACAGTTTCCTGTGAACATGGAGATTTATTTTGAAAAGCCACAATATACGTAACTCGTGGATACTGACACGTCAGAAACCGTCAGAAAGGATGCCTTGTGTATTGGTATTAGACACCAATAGGGCTGTTTCCAATACCCAGAATGAGGCCAAAACGCCCCTAATTTGAATATGAGCAGTCCGGAGCGGTCTTTTTCGGGACTTTTTTAGTCCCCGTTGAAGAGCAGGGTCTTTTTTCTCCCCTGAAAACAGCCTGGTTACTGATTGGATAGATCCTAAGTGGGATGTGACGTAGTACTCTACACGACAACAACACACGCTATTTGTAAAAGCCGGCGAAGCAGTGTTCCCAACTTAGCGACTTTGTTGCTAAATTTATCGACTTTTCAGACCCCTTAGCGACTATTTTTCAAGACAGTGACTGGAGACAAATCCAGCGACTCCTTCTTACTCTTCTTAACGAGCCGGCCTCCGGCAGTTAGCTACAGTTAGCTCTGTAGCAGTACAGTGTGTATGTGCTGCTGCTACAGGAGGTGTTCACTTAGCGATCTCTGTTTGTTTACAACAAGCACCAGACACTGTGCACAGTTAGTGATGCTGGTTAATTCACAATCACTATGTTTATGATAAGCGGAGACTCTGTGTATAATTAGCCATGCTGCTTTTAGCTGCTGACGTTGTGCACAGTTAGCGATGGTCGAAAACCATACGTCACCTCTAGAGTCTCTAAATCCCTCTGGGGGCTGACTTGTAGTGGAGATTTGGACTTTTGAGAGGGCGTGGCCTGAGACTTTCCCAGCTGCCACTCTTCCCCCTAGTGGAAACACGGCTAATCTATGGTATCTGATGAGTTGGGATGAGAATGTGTTGGATGTTCGTGTCCGATTGGATACTTCTTTACTCATGTTCTACGTCACCTGTGTACCTGTATCCAGTAGTTATCTACCAAAGTAGTCATTTTAAGCTTATCCCAGTTCTTTTTTTACCAAGTTATTTCTTTGCCTAAAGTTAACTGTGTAGTTCGGTATCATAACATTAAAAACATGTTTAAAACAGTGACCTTTATTATGTAGACTATCATATGAGAATGAGAATACCTTGAGAGAGATGAGAAAACATCATGTCTGTACAGTACATATGGAGCTGGAGTCAGCAGCTGGTTAGCAGCTCGTCTTGCAGCTATTTTTACAGCCCAATAAAAAACTTTATCTAATTTGTTTAAAAAACAAAAGCGTAAAAAGGACTTTCACGGGGGAAGGGTCATGTGCTGGAATTTTTCTTGGACTAGTTGTCAGACAACCAGCAGAGACTCTACAAAGTTACTGGGCCTGGCCAAGAAATACTCAAGCAACTTGACTTCTTGAGTTTTATAGTTTTAGATTTCCATACAAGCACGCTGCTACACTTTTCCCTGTAGCTTTAACATTATTTCCAGTTTGAAGGTTCCACCCTTTCTCCGTCATAACAGGATTGTAAAAACAACATGTTTTTTCTCACCTCAAGGTCCATTTAGATGCTGTTCTTCAACTTTGTATCATACCAGAAGATCTTCATCAGCAGGCTATACTGCAAGGACAAAATTTGTCCTTGCAGTATAGCCTGCTGATGAAGATCTTCTGGTATGATGTTCAGCTCCACTGAATGGACCTTGAGGTGAGATTGTTTGATCAGCGTTTTTAGTTAAAATTAAATAAAAAACATCAAAAAATAAGCTGAAACAAGGTTTTTTTTAATGTAGCTGCTAGAAAGTTCAATTTCCAGCTGAGCATTAGAAGCATGAACCAGGTATAGGATTCCTGCACATTGAGCCACATATAAGGTCTGAACCAGAGCCTGAGGCAGTGGATTTTCCAATCAGGTTTTGTTATTGCAGGAGGCCGGGAAGGAGAGCAGATGCTTCGCTCATTCAATCATGCATGTCACGGCCCGGACCGCTCTCTGGCTGCCGAGCTAAACCTCTCTACTGCCACCCCTCTCTCTCTGTAGCATACACTCTGTGTGTGTGTGTGTGTGTAGAAAAGATACATCTGGCGTCGGGTGCTAATCTAAGCCAGGTGCTGGAAGACCCCACCACTGTTGTCATGGATGTGACAACAAACTGCCAGGAACCTCACACCCCACACTGACCCCACAACGAGGAGGAAAAGTGTGTGTTGAGCTCCTCTCGTGTGTGTGTGTGTGTGTGTGTGTGTGTAATGCAAATATTTTGTTTTATTGCTTTACCTGAACGTATGTGTGTGTGTGTGTGTGTGAAAGAGATAAACCAAATTAATAATAGAAAGAAAGATATTACTTGTTTGTCCTTGATCTTCCCTTCCACAGAAGCCCACCCGTAACTTGGCACGTTGAGGCGTTCAGGGTCCTGGTGGAGTGTCAGCTGGTGACAGAGGGCTGTTTACCTACCATGACGGATGGGAGTGGGGTCACCAGAGAGGCAAGTATTTTATCTAAGCCCACCTCTGACCAGCACACACACACACACACACACACACACACACACACACAGTCTCATCCCTCTGAGTCTGCGCTGTCTGTTTGTGTTCACGTTTTACTCAAACTATCATTTCTCCCTCACTCATTCATCCACTTTATCTTCTCTCTGTTTAAGTATGTTTGAGTATGTTTGTTAGAAAGAAGTGACATTTATTTTTCCTCATCACTCATTTTTAGAAAGTATTATTAATAGAACAATTGTACTATACATTTCTTGTCTTCACAGGGGATATATGCACCAAATACTAATTCAGAAAATATCGTTTTTCTACGACTATTTTTTGTTATTGGGAAAGGCTGTAAATGTACATTTTTTTCATTTGCTAACAAACATTGGTCAATACTAATCCCCAAACTCTTAATACAGTCTGCATTACTAACATGCATTTAGTCAAGCTGTTAATCTGAGCTACAAAACTCACCCAAACCACCAAAAACACTGATTCATTTCTCAAAATAAGTTCACTGAAACCAGAACACTGGCACTCAGAGAAGCCTACATTGTCACTCATCACACATCAACCTAGAAAACACCAACAAAAGGGTGCATAACAAAATTAATTACTTTTGCCTTGCAGGTTTCATTGATCATTCACATGAATCAGTATTTCATTATAGAATACGAAAATAACCTTTTTTTATCCTTACTTACGGTGCTAAAGAGTGAATCAGACATCGAGCAATTTGCTTTAACATCCTTTATTTTCCTGTGGAAAAATTAAAAGTTGCAACATTAAAATACAAATTCTTGCAATAATATAATATAATAAAATTTGTGTGTTTGGTAATGAGAGGACACTTGTGTTTGGAATTATTTTATATTTAATTTGAATGCATTTGTGTTAAACCAATGAAAACGTACTCACAGTTTGGTTCACATCAACTTTGACAAGCGTTTAGACAATGTGACCTTAGTTTTGACTGATGCATATTAGCAATTGGGGAAAAAAATAAAAATGTATGATGTTTCACTCAGACTTTCCATGTCTCTCTTAGAAGATACAGAATGATGTATTCACATGTGTGAAAGTTATATTTGTTTATTTATTTCACTATTTTTTATGCAATATCATAGATGTAAAATTTTCAATTGACACAAATATAAAAAGTATTGAATGTTTTTGTTGCAATATTTTGCATACTAGTCGTAATAACTTGTGAAATAGAGGTGATTATTAAAATATGTTATCATACCCTTGGGTGAGGAGTTGGCACTAAGGAAACCACAAAATTCAGTCATCAAGTCTCAAGTTGTGTTTTCTGTTCTAAAATATACTGTGCATTCACAATATTAGTGTAGAATATTTCTGTAGAATAAAATGATCAGAGAAAAAGTACAGTGGTCACTGAATGAGAAGAGTGGCACTTTACTCTGCAGAAAGGTTATAATAGTTTTGTATTTATTTATTTATTTCATTAAGTTTAGTTTTAATTTAATTGTGATTTTTTGTTTTCAAATACAGTTAGTTTTAATTCCTTTTAGAGTGAATTTGCTAGTTTTAATTAGTTTTTATTTTTTGGAAAGTTTTAGTTTAGTTTTTATTAGTTTCAGTGTTAGTTTTAGTTTTTTTGTAATGGGGTATTTGTTGGGTGCCAGATTCAAGAAAGTCACAATAAATGTTGCCTTTATTTCCTTTATTATCCATCTCAGCCACAATAAGTGTATTAAGTCATAAAACCAGATCGATGAAATAGATTTCATATCAACCAAAAAGGTTTACGTATGAAAAAAGTTGATCATTTTAGTTAGTTTTGTAACCACAAAATACAATTTCAGCTAGTTATCGTTTTTTTAAAAACTCTCGTTTTTATTTTTATTTCAGTTAATGAAAATGTTTTTTCAATTCTAGTTTTCATTATTTCGTTAGTTTTCATTAACTATAATAACCTTGCTCTGCACTATATGTATTGTATGTTGGAAGGCTTTCTGACAGCATGGGGATATTGACATTACTCTCCACTACACACTCCTGATCACCGTGATGCAGATTAACACACACGCAGACACACTCATTAAATGGTAGTGCTCTTCTGTTCACTATCCCAGCTGGGTGCAGCATAGTTAATGCTCAGAGGTGAAAGGCTCTGTGGGCATCTGGCCTGTGAGACAATAGAGTAATTACACAGGATTTTAAAGGAGGAAGGCCCCTAAACCCTGTCAGCTGCATATACACACACAGTCACCCACCACAGGCCCAGGACTGGTTTTAATGGCTGCTAAGTTTGTATATAGAAGGAAGGCCACCAAGCCACATTACAGAAAAGATACATCTGTCTGATTCTAAAGACAAACTTTCTCTTTGAACTTACTGTACTATAAAAATATAGGAAAGAAACTTTTTTTGGCAGAAAAATGGAAAATATATGTTAGCAGAGAGAACTTTTTTTCCATATAACCTCAGGCTCAGAAATTAAAGGAACATTTAATTATGTAGACGTCACCACTGATCGTCTATATAATACATAAAAAGTTTAACCACTTCAGTGACCACTTAAGGAGAAGTAGTGCTGCCTGCAGGACCTAATCTGATTCATGAAAATAAACACTGCTCACTGCAGTTTGCTTTTACAAGTCAATAATGAAAGAACATGTGTTCCAGTTCAGATGTGGTTCTCATAGTCTATTTTCTACCAAACAGGGTGACACAAAAGCAAAACAATTCAGAACTTTCTACTCACGATCATTTATTCAGAGCTTATCACTGAGGAACTAGTGAATGAATGGGTTCAGACACAGTAATAGCATTAGGTTACATAACTCAGCTGCCCTCTTCCTGTTGGCAGAGGTTGTTTCTTTATCTTTGAAAAATGTAGTCCGGCACTGTCGCACACTACACAGGTTCCTCTGGGCTGGCGTCAGCAATGGTATCCAACAAAAACTAACAGTGCATGGTGGAACTCCCTGCAGCACCGTGACTCAGTTTTGGTTGGCATGGCGGGCAATGCACAAATACTCCAGACTCGTCTGTCTGCAGCATCCTGACGAGCTGCTGCTGCTGCTGCTGTGGTGGCTTCTGGCCAGGCAGCACAGCACAATGAGCCTCTGCTTCTGTCTGAGCTGCATTAACTCTCTAGAGCTGCTTTGACTTTGAAAACAGAAAATTTGTTTGCACGTTTTTTGGCAAGTTGGTTAGAAATGCAGTTACATTACATTACATTACATGTCATTTAGCAGACGCTTTTGTCCAAAGCGACTTACAATATGTGCATTCAACCTGATGGTACTAGACATAGACCACAGGAATCAAGTAAGTACATAACTTTAAGAGCTAACTGTCATTGCTAAGGGAGTGCTATATGTTAAAGAAGAAAAGAAGAGAAAAGAATAAGAGGTTTTTTTTTTTCTTGTTTTTTTTTTTAAATATATCTGTTAAGTGACCATGACTTAACCGAGGTATTGTTGGAAGAGATAGGTCTTCAGCCTGCGGCGGAAGATGTCCAGGCTGTCTGAGGTCCTGATGTCGGTAGGGAGCTCGTTCCACCATTTGGGAGCCAAGACAGAGAAAAGTCTGGAAGTGGTTTTGAGGCGAGTTGACCCACGCAGGGTGGGAGTCGCCAGCTGTTTGGCTGATGCAGAGCGGAGAGAGTTTGACAAGGTCCTGGAGTTCTCAGCTCTGATAGCAGGCTGAGCTGTAGTGATGCCTCCAGGATGGGAGACGGAAATAAAAGTGATGTAGACTCAGGCTCCGTTTACATGATGACGGCCTGAACAGAAGACGCAAAAGTGGCGTCGCGTCGTCACTTTTTATTCCGCGTTTAGACGAGCGTTTTCAGGAGGAAATCTGCGTGCAAACGGTGACGCTAAAGTGTGTGAATTGGATTGGGTATGCAGCCAGGTGGCATCACTTAAAGCGATAAGAGCATCTTTGGGCATGTGGAAGTTTTCACGCCACACATTTTCATCAGCTACTCCTTCCACAAAGTTCTCCACCATCACTAGATCTCCCAGGTCTCGTCCAAAGCCGTCTGGCTCGCCTCCGACCAATCTGTGCATCCAAAATGTGATGGAGGTAATTCCAGATCCTTCTCTGTTCACTAATACTATCTGTACATATCCTGTACATTTGGTGGAAAGACTCCTGTAAGTTTATTAGAGCTGCCAGAGCAGCTTGAAGGTCCGACGCATGGAAATAATCCCACATGTTTGTTTATTTCCCTGTACTGGAGCATGTATGTGACGTAAACGCGTACGTGACGTGAGCAGATCTGAGCAGAGTTTTGTGTCTTGGCAGTGTAGACGACACGCTACAGTGGAGTGGATTACAGTTTTACACTCTGGAAGGTGGGTTCAGATTCTTGTGTTTTTAAGCCTCAGAAACGCCGTCACCGTCTAAACGAAAGGCACTTCTGATAAAATATTTTGTCGTTTTTACCTGCAAGCGTCCTTGTGTAAACGGGGCCTAAACTCTCTCTGTAGTTTTTCCAACATAATGTTTGAAGACGTCAGTGCGTACAGAAGTAAACCTGGTCCGAGCATTATGTTATTCTAGAGGCCCACACAGGCCTTCTTGTGATAAATATGGAAATACTTTTGGATGGAATGGAAAAGAAACATAACATGATAACAAGGAAACCAGAAAACCTACCATGAGGCACAAAACAGCTGCAAAGGGAAAGAAATAGATAACTTCAGCTACAAAAAGGGGCAAAACAACCTCAGAAAAGAAATAGCAAAAATATATTGCAAAATGACACAAAGTAAGGGCAAATGTATGCAAAACAGCTGCACAAATACACAAAAAGAACACAAAGTGAATCACAATCACTGTTAAAAGGGGCCAAAACAACCAAAAGAATCGAAAAATTATGACAATGAAAAGCAAAAAAGCTACAAAGAGACACAAAACGTCAATAAAATGCAGCAAAACAACCTCAGACAAAAATAACTTCAAAACAAATTACCACAAAGAGAAACAAGTAAAAAGACACAAAAAATACAAATTGGACAAAACAAAGAAAAATAATAACAACAAAAAGATCAAAACAACTACAAAATGATACAAAACAACTGCAAAAAACCCACAAAAATACTATTAAGGGACCAAAACAACTACAGATAGACGCAAAACAGCAACAGGCAAAAAACTGAAAATAACAAAAAGACCACCGCAAATACAAAGGGGCACAAAAAAATAGAAAAAGAAACAAAATAACTTCAAAACAAATGACCACAAAGAGAAACAACTAAAAAGACACACAAAAAAATACAAATTGGATCAAACAAAGTAAAATAATAACAACAAAAGATAGACAACTACAAAATGACACAAAACAACTGCAAAAAACACACAAAAATACTATAAAGGGACCAAAACAACTACAGATAGACGCAAAACAGCAACAGGAAAAAACTGAAAATAACAAAAAGACCACCGTAATATCAAAGAGGCACAAAACAACTACAAAAAGGAACAAAATAACTATACAGTCTGTGTGTCTCACACCTGTGTAGGAGAGGTTGTGGGGCATTTTTCATGTTTCATGTAATGCTGCTCTATAGTTCTTCATAAATACTTATTCGTCATTTTGGCAAATCTGCTTTATTACCTTGCTGCTGCACATTCATTTGACCTATAGGACTACATTATCCTGCTTTTAGAACATAAAAGCTAATCTGCGTGACCTTCTAACTCCTAACAAGATCTGTTGAGTGACAATAAACATGTTTTCCCTTTGGAAGACTGCAATCAGAGGTGAGGTGAGGTCAAGGTTCAGGTGAGTTTGATTTAAATGCTAAATGAGAGGCAGCTCTGATGAATGCTTCGTTGATTACAGCACTAATGAAACAAAAAGTTAGCTTTCACAGCATCAACAGCTGAATACAATACAGTAATTTGCAAAGGTTATGTGATGAAGAGAGTGGAGTCCAGGGTCACTCACAGAGGGCCGTCTGGCCAAAAGCAGCAGCACTGCAAAAAAGCCAACTTGTATTTTTTGGCCTAAAACAGTGATTTAAGTTGGTTTAACTTGGAAATATAAATTACTGACATTTAGGGCAATAATGTAAGTTAGCACAACAAAGGAAGCCAGTTGTTTGCTCAAAAACAAGTTGGTGAGTTGTTGTTACTTATATCTTTAAGTTGGGGTTCAAAACAAGGGACAATAGTTCTGATAACTCTTATTTCTTTGTTGTGAAATGCAGGAAAGCGTCGAAATTCAGTCATTAGCGAAAGCTAGCGGCTAACTGATGCTAGCGGCGCTGCTTGTTACAGCTACAAGAGTAGCCATTAGCGTATCAATGCTAACTCAAAATTGTGGTCATAACATTAGCTGACATTTCATAGCGGCCTTACAATCGTGCCAATCCAGCACATTGCAGAAGTTAGCAGAAGTAAGGATTAAAAGTTATTATAACTTACAATGTAAAATTATAAGTTAGTACAATTTACAGTTGAGTTGACAAAAATCTGAATTCAGAGTTGAGCAAACTCAAAAACAAAACTTAAAATATTTAGTTTAATTGTCCAACTTAGAATTTTATCGAAGTTTGTTGCCTTAAAATTTTGTGTTCACCCAACTTTTCTTTTTTTGCAGTGAGTCTGTGTTTGCAGATTTGAGAGTTTGCTGGTCTTCTCCTCTAACAGCTTATGTGCTGTCAGAAAAAGCTAAACCACTCATATCAAGTAATCTAAAAACATCTTCACAGTCACAAAATGTCTAATATACCCATCTACCATCAGTTTCTGTAAATAAATAAGTAACATTTCAGCAAGAAAGAAAGAGCCAAAGGAAGATTATGAACTTATCTTTAACGACTCTCTAATGTGTTCATTATAAAGAAATCATCACTTCATTTGCAGCAGGACTGTCAAATCTCTCATGTGCTAATAAGAGCCTTGGAGCTGATGGCCAAACAGAGATGACAGCCTCTTTGTGTCTCAAAACTGCCTCCCAAACAAATCCAGCCGACTCTCCATGAAATCCATTCATGGAGCCATTAACGTAATTGTGTCGTATGACATGTATGAAATCAGCAACAATGCTGCGCTGCCTTAGCCTATTTAGAAAGTGACGGACTGACAGAGTGATTGGGGAAGGGGACGAGGAGACGGGCGGGGGGGGGGGGGGAGAAGAAGAGAAGACAGCTGCAGTGACAGAGGTTTGTGTGAAATGAAGACAGGTGGGTCACACAGAGATAAAGCAGCTTCTGGGGTGTGAAGACAGGAGTTCTAAACAATGTAACAGCAGAAAGAAATGTCTCATTTGTTTGAACAAGAAGCTACGACTCATCTACTGGCTCTGTGGAGCTGTAGGACAGAGATGTCTGCAGCATTTTCATTGTTATTTACATTTTCAAATTCTTCTACATGGTATCAAAAGTAATAAACGACAATATTTGTTTGGAATGTACTAAGGCTAAATGGTCAGATTTCTTTTAAATGTAACAACAGCATAATCATAGCGAATTATATATCACTGACTGAAAAGGAAACATTGTTGAAACAAGTATTGATCCTGTCTTTTACTCCTTTTTTTTTTTTTTTTTTTTACCTTATTTTACTTTATTTCTCTGGGGCTTCTTTTATATTATTATTATTATTATTATTATTATTATTATTATTATTATTATTAATAATAATAATAATAATAATAATAATAATAATAATAACAATAATAATAATACTAATAATACTTTTATTTTTTAAACCTTTATATATATATATATATATATATATATATATATTTGTATATATAATATGTATTTAATAAATAATTTAGTGGTTTCAGTTAATTTATAATCTGTTATTATTATTAATAATGTATTTTTTTATTTATTTAGTTACTTACTTACTTACTTAATATATTTTTGGTCGGTGTGAATGGATGTGGGTGAATTTATGTTTGTATCTTGATGTATTATGTTTTGATAATGAACTTGAAATTTCAATAAATAGTTTTTAAATAATAACAAAATAATAACTCATTTCACCAGTCAATCGAACAAACTCTAAAACCAAAAACCAGAGGAAGAGCCACTAGCCATTTACCTTTATTTGTATTTATAGCCGAGACCTTTCATTCACTGCTAGTTAGGATATTTGAAAAGACGCTTTACTTTCACCAGAGAAATACCAGAGTGCAAAGTGTGCCAGCTGACCCTGGTGTCCCCTCACGTGGAAGACTAAATGTTCCACACCGCTGACTTTAATGAAGCAGGAGGATATTACACTTCTGTTGTTTCATCTCTGCAGCCAGCAGTGTCTGGGAAGAAAGGGCATCTACAGGCTGCCAGTAAACTACGCTGTGACGTCTTTGAAGTGTTGTTGCTGTTTCTTTCTTTGCACACTTGCAAAAAAAAATAAAAAATACAAGACAGTTTGCTAGTTAATGTTAATGTTTTACTGATATTTGTCAAGTCAAGTCAAGTCAAAGTTTATTTATAGAGCACATTTAAAAACAACCTCAGTTGACCAAAGTGCTGTACAGTTATTAAAATAGAATAAATCATACACAAATAGGTATAAATAAAAACAATAAAAACAATAAAATACTAAAAACAGTAAAACAATAAAATAAAATAGAATAAAATAGTAATAAAAGCTCAATCCAAAACAGAGTTAGCGATAAAAAAAGACAAAAAAAAAGGGTAAAAAAGTAAAAAAGAAAGCCAAGGATTCTTGCCTAGCTGGGACTGAACGCCAAGGAGAATAAATAGGTTTTTAATAATGTTTTAATTTATTTGTTGGGACTTGAAAACCGGGCGATTCATGCTAACATGCTCACAAAGACAATGCTAACATGCTGATGTGTAGCAGGTATAACGTTCATTATGTTCTTAGCATGTCATGATGGTAGTATTTTCTTGGTTGCAGTAGTTTAGCTGATAATGTGCAGTATAAGGTGAAGTACAGCTGGGGCTGATGGGAGTTTCAGTCTCACATTAAGATGTTAACATTTGACTTGATGATGAAAAGTCAAAGGTAAAAAAAATGAAGCTTACCAAGTATTTTCTTCTTATATCTAGCAATAATATCTGAATTATATTGTTTTGAGTATAATTTACCTACTGACCATAGCTGTATGTGCTTATTTTGTTATTAGTATTATTATTATGTGCTTATTTAATTATCTTATTGTTTAAAGACGTGTTTTTAGGATTGACATTGTTAGGGTTAGGTTAGATTAGGTTAGGTTAGGTTAGGTTAATTGTTGAACATGATGAGTTTTTACCTAAAATATTGGCTCCAATTGAGAGTTTTAGTTGCATGTAGGTTGAATGCTATTTCAAAATCATTTTCTTCCACCAAAACATGCTTGTTTCAAGTATTGCTGGCTTATTTTAATGTCACTACAGCCGGGCTTTTCAACAATTGCTCAAAAATAAGTATATTTGAATTTATTCCAAGACATCATTGGTTTTTCCAGTTTCTTGATATTTTTTTTACTTTTTTAAAGAATTCTTACAAAGAAAAATGTACTTACTGCACTGGCAGATAATTTTACCTGTTTCGAGCATTATTTGCTTGATTCTAGTTATTTATTTCTTTTTTTTTTGTCAGTTAGTTTTTGCAGTGATCAAAGTTATTCCCATTCATCCTGAGGGAGACATGAATGTCTGTACCAAATTGTTTTGGTAATATATCCAATCGTTGTTGGGACAATATGGCCAAACACATGAGTCACCTACACTGTAAAAAAATATAAATAATAGCTACTCAATAAAATTGAGGCAACAGATTGGTCGCAGTATTATTTATTAAATCTAACTACGTTACAAGTTGAGTTAATAACAATTTAACAGGAAGTGTTAAGTGTCAATTAAAAGCGGAATAATTCTATTGTGTTGGATTCATTCAAAATTCTCTTGATTTAGAATTACATACACACAAAGATTATATTTAATGTGATCAAAATAAGTAGATTCTATCTCAAACATTTTTATATTAAAGTTACTTAAACAACTGCCTAAAAATCAAGGACGCATTTATATTTAATACATTTTATCAAATATATTAAGTAAAATGAAATTACTACAGAATCATTTATTACAGTGTACATTTCTTATCTCTGCTTTCTCTATCTTAACAGTAAGAAGCAGTTCTTGTGTAAAGCTGGTCCAGACTGCTTCTGTCACTGGTTAGAATACAAACATGGTTAATGGCAGCTCATAACAGTTCTGAGTAATCAGTGTTTATTCTTTGAGTAACTTGAACACAAGCCAATATCAAACTCTAGTTCATCGTGCCACATCAATCTCAGGAGCTGGAGACAGATCAACTTGGAGCTGATCAACAATCATTTTGATATGTAATCATCATTCATTATCCTTCACCGCTTATCTGCACTTGGGTCGCAGGGGGCTGGAGCTGATCCCAGCTGACATTGGACGAGAGGCGGGTACACCCTGGACAGGTCTCAGACTATCACAGGGCTGACACATAGAGACAGACAATCACGCTCTCATTCACACCTACGGGCAAGTGCATGTTTTTGGACTGTGGGAGGAAGCCGGAGAACCCGGAGAGAACCCACGCTGACACGGGGAGAACATGCAAACTCCACACAGAAGAGGGAGGCGAACCGGCGAAGGGATGTAATAAATCTAATGTGTTAAATTTCGATGAGTCAGCATTTAATTCATTAGTGGGACGAAAACAACTAAATAAGGGCTACATTAAACGTTTATTCATTTATTTAAATAGAAAAATCACTATAGAAAAGTTTAAAAATAAAGGCTATATCACGAGAATAAGGACATGTGTAACATCCCTCCTGCAGTATACACAGGTAACCTCACCTAGCGGTATCCTCACCTAGCGGTATCCTCACCTAGTGGTAACCTCACCTAGTGGTAACCTCACCTAGCGATAACCTCACCTAGCGTTAACCTCACCTAGCGGTAACCTCACCTAGCGATAACCTCACCTATCGGTAACCTCACCTAGCGGTAACCTCACCTAGTGTTAACCTCACCTAGTGGTAACCTCACCTAGTGGTAACCTCACCTAGCGATAACCTCACCTAGCGGTAACCTCACCTAGCGATGACCTCACCTAGCGGTAACCTCACCTAGCGGTAACCTCACCTAGCGATAACCTCACCTAGCGGTAACCTCACCTAGCGATAACCTCACCTAGCGGTAACCTCACCTAGCGATAACCTCACCTAGCGTTAACCTCACCTAGCGTTAACCTCACCTAGCGGTAACCTCACCTAGCGATAACCTCACCTAGTGTTAACCTCACCTAGCGGTAACCTCACCTAGCGATAACCTCACCTAGCGGTAACCTCATTTAGCAGTAACCTCGCCTAGCGGTAACCTCACCTAACAACAGAAACACAGAGCTAATGGAAAAATGGCGAAGCGTCAGGGAGACGAAAATGCTGAATATCTCCAAAAGAAAAAGAGAGGGTACCATGAAAGTTACATTGAGTTCGGCTTCATAGAAGCAATGGACAATGGGGGGGTCGTCAAAACTGATGTGACATGTGTAGCCTACATAGATACACACATACACACATTTGGGCACAGATGGGATGAGAGATTGTATGTGTGTGTGTGTGTGTGTGTGTGTGTGTCTGTGTGTGTTTATGTGCATATATGTGTGTCAGTGTGTTTTCTTGCACTTGCAGTCATGGACATTGTGAAACTCATGGACTTGCATGGTACATTAATCAAAGAAGTAGAAAAATAAGAAAAGCAGCCATCCAAACAGCAGAGCTGCCAAGGACTCATCCCCTCTAAAATGACACAAGGTCAGAACTGTAGCGCAACATCTCATGTCCTTGTCACGTCTGTGTCACGGGTTAGCGCTCTGACAGCAGCGCGACGCTGTTGCGCCTCTGTTAATGATAACCCAACTCTCTCCCAGGGCTAAAGTCATTTACTAGGCCTGTTCTCCTGCCTCAGTCCTCAGTTACAAAACACAGCCGCCATCCCTCAATGGCACATAACCCAGAGTAGCACAGACAGGTCATATTTATCACACTAAGCCAATGGTAAATGACTCAGGCCAGAACACTCTCTATATATACGGGCACACTTTTCCAGTACATGATCAGTGAATGCAGGTGTAGCACTTGTAAAATGTAAAGCAGGAAATGTCTGGCAGTGTGCAGCCTTTCTTGGGCGAGTTTTCTTTAATATTATTGCAATAATTTGGGCCTGGTGTTGATTTTATCACTGAAAGAGTAATAGCTGCAAGTATCCTTCTAGTGCTAACAGGTTCCAAAATAAGCAAATCCCCTAAATCACATAAGGAATATAAGTATTTTATGATACTTACATTCCCCTGGTGTGGTACATGGTGTTGTAAAGACAGATACAAATGTTTCTTCTGTTATATTATTGCATTTTGCTAAGCTAATGTAAAGAGATAAGATAAGACAAGATAAGACTTTATTTATCCCGCAGAGGGGACATTTAGTTGTCACAGCAGCTCAAGATACAGAATAAAGTATAAAAATGAGATGTTTAAAGTCATAATAAACATACATTATAAACACCTTATATACATGAAATACTTTACATGGCTGCTATTTGGCATTTATTATTAATATTGCAATATTAATAGGGAAAACATTTCACAGATATTGCACATTAAAACTTTAGTCCACAGTTAAATAGGTTGTTGTATGTAGTAGCATGAACAATGAATGAAAAAAATATATATTTAAGAATATATATATATTCTTATATGTATGTCTGTATGTCTGTATGTATGTATGTATGTATGTATGTATATATATATGCAGATATATACACAGTATAGTAACAGGGGTTTAAAACAGATTTATAATATAGAAACATATGCAGAAGATATACAAAGGTATGCTGTACATCAAATATGTAATAGTATAAAGTGTGCTATTTAGTGTGATGATATGTAAGTTAGTAAGTATAATAATAATATATAATAATACAATATAGTTTCTGTGGTTGGATGTAAACAGAGAAAGTGCAAGTAAAAACCAGTAAGTAAATGAGGTACTTGTAAAGAACTGAGCCAGGGTCAAATGAGATTAATTTAATTGATATCAACTAAATCTCTTTGCATCCAGTATGAAGCCAGTTTAGGTTTTAGTCTGATGCCGTTGTGTTTAGTCTAGCTCAGCACAAAGACTGGAAGAAGGGGGGAATGGTTATCCTTGTGCTGTGGAAAGTAAAAATAACACTATAACATTAGTAATGGCTCTGTTCCAACTGTATATGCCATTAGCCGACGGCAGTGAGCCAGCACAATACTGGCATGAGTATAGAATGCAGCCAATATTGATGTAATTTTAGCAAACACATGTCTGACTGTCAGAAATGAACCAGCTTGCATTTCTATGCTACAGCAGGCTAAACAAGGCGATGCTAATCTCAAATAAAAAGGGGAAGATGGCAAACAAACATATTGTCCCAAACTGTCAGAGCATTTTTATTTTATTTTTTTATTGGTGAAATTACGTAACAAACAAGGTGACATGAGACACAAATACACTACACCATGTGGACCACAAGTAGAGACAGCAGATATACAGAGCAAACAGCAACAAAGAAAAACATAAATGATAAATGATTTGCACAGAGGCATCACAGGTGTATGTGTGTGTGTGTGTTTGTGTGTGTGTGTGTGTGTGTGTGTGTGTGTGTGTGTGTGTGTGTGTGTGTGTGTGTGTGTGGATGTGGATGAGAGGCAGATGATACAACATATATATAAATATATATACAGTACAGGCCAAAAGTTTGGACACACACCTTCTCATTCAATTTTTTGTTTTTTTGAGTTTTTCTTTATTTTCATGACTATTTACATTGTAGATTCTCACTGAAGGCATCAAAACTATGAATGAACACATATGGAATTATGTACTTAACAAAAAAGTGTGAAATAACTGAAAACATGCCTTGTATTTTAGATTCCTCAAAGTAACCACCCTTTGCTTACTAGAATATAAGACATGTTTTCAGTTATTTCTCACTTTTTTGTTAAGTACATAATTCCACATGTGTTCATTAATAGTTTTGATGAATCACAATGTCAATAGTCATGAAAATAAAGGAAACACATTGAATGAGAAGGTGTGTCCAAACTTTTGGCCTGTACTGTAAATATATATATATATATATATATATATATATATATATATATATATATATATAACATGGCTCACATATGTATAACACAATGAAAATAAATAGGCAAACAAAGACGCACAAACGAGAAGAGAGGGAAGAGGAAAGAAAAAGAGAAAATAAATAAATAAATAAACAAATAAATAAGTAAATAAATAAAAAAGACAATACAATTTTTTTTAAAATAAAAAATGAAAAAAATAAAAAAATAAAAAATAAGTAAACAATATAAAATATAATAACACAGGGGGAACTGTCAGAGCATTTAATTTACAGTAGTTTTTATTTTTACTTAATTGTTCAGCATCAGTGAAACCTTTTTTTTAATCCATGCCACATCATTGATTATTTCTCCATCAATGATTCTGCTGGTCCACTCCTGCTGTTGTCAGAGCATTATTACATCCAATCATACTGCACTAACACAGATTTAAAGTGTGGTCAGGATGACATAGCACACTGGGTTCTTCCTTGTGACTTACCGGTGTTTCATGTTGACAAATCCGAGCCACTCTCTTAATCGTCTAATGCAAACAGTGATATCTCTAACAGCCAGTCTGCTACCGTGTGTTTACTCTCACTCTCTTTCACACACATTAAACTGTATCCACAAGAGCTGTCACTATCTTCCCATGAGGCTGTGTTACAGTCCTATATGTCAGTGTTAACTGTAGCCATATGGCACTTCTTAGAAGAGTGGCTGTGGGTGTCAGTCACAAAGCAGCCGTTGGGGACAGGCCCAGGGGCCACTGACAGATGACAATTACCCGCCATTAAAACTCAATGACAGAGACAGAAAGAGAGAGAGAGAGAGAGAGAGAGAGAGAGAGAGAGAGAGAGAGAGAGAGAGAGAGAGAGAGTGGTAACAGAATGAATATTTAATGTTCTAGGGAAAGTATGGAGAAACATGTGCATTGTGTTGTGTTGTATTAACCGTTTGTATCTCTCCAATCACAGCATTGATAAATGTGGCAGCTCATAACAAGCGTCATTTAAATACCACGCCCTAATATATATAATATATATATAATATATACCGGATTCAGATGGCTCGCCTCCAGAGTTTACGACACCGAAGGACACAATACGGCCAAAAACAGGATCCCCCCCCCAAAGTCAGCTTATTAGCAACATGCACCATTACAAATAACAACAGGAAATAGACATCTTACATACGATGAGATCTCTCTTCCTCAGTGACTATTTTAAGACCTTTTTTGGCCATTTTCTTTCTGTTTATTTTATGTAGCGCAGCGATGGAGGTTTAAGAAATAAAAGTACTTTTTTTTTTGGGATAAAAGCGATCGGCTAAATGACTAAAGGTTAATGTATAAACTCAAACAAGTTCGGTGAATATTTTACATTTGGAGCACAGACTTAAGTTTTCACAGGTTTTTGGTTGAAGGAAGTACACAATGTAGTAAAAAAGTATGTTATAATTCCAAAAGAAGAGGAATTTCTCAGAGTCAGAAAGTGAAACGCTGATGTCCAACGGCTGCAACACAACAAACTGGTTTTGTTTGGCAGCATAAAAAGTGAAAAGGAAGGAAATCAGTGGTTGATGTCAGCAGAGTAGCAGTGGAGCATTCAACTCCTGGTGAGGTTGGAATATTTCATTTATACATTGTGATATATAAAGCCTAATAATTTATATAATATCCAAATATTGTCATTATTATGATGGAGAGATATCATTCACTTCTTTACATTTAGTAAGACTTCTGTCCCAGTCAGAGGAGCGTGTGGCAGCGCTGATTGTTGGAAATGTTTCTATTCGGCCACCTCCGGTGGTGAAGGAGACGCTGGCGCTCCGGTGTCCAGCAGGATAATAATAATAATAATAATAATAATAATAATAATAATAATAATAATAATAATAACGGTAAACAGCAGAAGACAACAACATTTAATAACCTTGTCTAGTATTCTGGTTAAAGAATTTCACTGTCGCAGGGTGTATTTATTTTTGGATTATGTTTTAATGATAAATCATGTAGCCTAAACATGTTTTGGTTTGTCACCATTAAAAATCAAAACACCATAGAGTTTTATCAGCTCCAGGCATCGATACAATAGTCTAAGATCAATTCTCAGACCCAGACGTGTGGACTTCACGCTGACTCAAATTCGCGTACAGGAGCTGAGAGCAGACTGAGATCTGATCGTACCCTCCGCTCACGTCCAAACTGATAATTGCCGAGCCTTGAGTAGAAATGATCGCACGCTCACTTTCTGTCGTACGCTCATTTAATAAATGAGGGTGATTGTCCGGACAGCAGCATGTTGCTCCAGAACCTGCATGTACCTTTCAGCATTAACCCTCTATGGTACGGTGTTGCCCTCAGGCAACATACCCATTTTTGGCCTGTAAAATTTCTACAATGCATCTTTTTGAGTGATGCAATACTTTAAAAAAGAGGGAAGAGTATAGGGAACCACTAGCAATGCTTTAATTTGTCACATGACAAATTAAAGCACACTTTTTTGCAGACTTTTCCAAAGCAAACAGCTTTGCCATTTTGTGCCACTAAAACACCCAAAAAGTCATTTCCTGGCCCTTTTCCATCTGGGAAAAAAGAAATTCCTACTGATAAGTGAGTAAACCTTCATTTTTGACAATTTCATACACTTAGACTGTTGAAGACATTAATTTCAATTGGTTGGTTCAATGGTACAATGTTGCTTCCAGGCAACATTCGGACAAGAAACTGGTTAAAAAAAGTTCCTTTTATAATGTTATGTATTGTACCCTGTTGAAGCTACTGAATCTTTTACACATGCTTATTAAATAAATTATGTTAAAATTAATTTTAAAAACTTTCTTTTTCACTTGTGCACCGTTATGGTACAATGTTGCCTACAGGCAAAAACCTCCAAAAACTTCCACAAGAAAAAGAATTATAAAATTTCTTCAGGTCATATTTATTTAGTCTATTTTAAGACAAAAAACACTCCAAACATTTCTTTCCTAACTGGCATCATAATGCGTACCATAGAGGGTTAATAAACAGAGGTGCAAGTTACCCATGATGCCACAGGCACTAACACACCCCCATACCATCAGAGCTGCTGGTGTTTGAACTTTGCAATAATAACAATCTGCTTGGTTCTTTTCCTCTTTACATGATGTCCATGATTTCCCAAAACTATTTCAAATGTGGACGCATCAGACCAAAGCACACTTTTCCACTGTGTGTCAGTTTATGTCAGAATCTGGGCTCAGAGAAGTCAGCTGCATTTCTGAATGTTGATGATATGTGGCTTTCACTTTGCATGGTCAAGTCTTAACTTGCATTTGTAGATGCAGCAACAATCTCTGTTTACCAACAACAGTTTTCCAAAGTGTTTCTGAGCGCATGTAATAATTATGTTTCCTTTTTATGCAGTGAGAGATTAAAGGTCACGGGCATCCAATGCAAGTTATAATAGTTTTGGATTTTTCATTAGTGTTAGTTTTAATTTTGTTGTGATTTCTTGTTTTCAAATTCAGTTAGTTTTAATTAGTTTTTAGAGTGAGTTTGCTAGTTTTAATTATTTTTTAGTTTTTGAAAATGCTTAGGTTTAGTTTAGTTTTCATTAGTTTTAGTGTTAGTTTTAGTTATTTTTGTAATGGGCTATGTGTTGGGTGCCAGATTCCAAAAAGTCACTATAAATGTTTCCTTTATTTCCTTTGTCTGATCCATCTCAGCCCCAATAAGTTTATTAAGTCATAAAACCAGATAGATTAAATAGATTTCATATCAACCAAAAAGGTTTTCGTATGAAAAAAGTTGACAAAGATGAAAACAAAGGACATTTTCACTATAAATGTAGTTAGTTTTAGTTAGTTTTGTTACCACTAAACACAATTTCAGTTAGTTATTGATTTTATTTTCACTTTCAGTTAACGAAAATGTTGATCCAATGTTGGTTTTGCTCCTTACATGTTAGAGATTTCACTCAACTCTCTTAAATCTTTTAATGATGTTATGGATCCAAAATGGTGAAATCCCTAAATCCTTTGCAATTGTGTGTTGATAAACTGTTGGATTGTGGTGAACCTCACCAACCAGCATCCAAATTTATATTCCAGGTTGTACTGACAGACAGACAAATAATTCTGTGCAGCACTTTAAAGGGTCAGTGGTAATGTGTTAGGCCCACATGAAGGGCTGGCTTGGTCAGAGAAAGCGTTGTCTGATCAATAATGCAGGAATTCATTTCACACACCGGTGCAAATGTGTTTGGAAAATGTGCGTGAACATGTGTGTGTGACCACAGCTCCTTATGGTCCACCCTCAGGACGGCAGAGAAACAAAAGCAGCCACATTTTCTTGTCAGAGGCCAAACGTTCCTTATTGACATCTTCTGCGTCTTCCTCCCTACTGTCACCTCGCTCCCCCCACCGAGCCGCATGTCCCAGCCTTATTTAACATCAGAAAGGCCCCGGCATCTTCACTACGTTACTTTAAGTCTCACGAGCCCTCCTCTGTCACTTACCAAACACTTAATCACGTTTTGGGATGTCGACCCTCTCCACCCATATTACTAATCCTCCCAGAGCCACATAGCTTTTGTCTCCCGGTAAGACTGAGGCTTAAAGGAGCTTAGAGCCTTCCTGAGAGGCAGAGACCAGGTCTCATGGAGTCAGACTGAGCCCCAGTGATGAGCAAAATGTTCAGGGGTTTCACAATTACTGCAACATTATGAACTGGAGCATGGAATTGGCTTTATTTTGGGAAGAAACTCAGCAGCACATAGATCTTCACATACCACAAAGCTGTAAATGTGCATAAGAGCAGAGCACTGTGTATCATTATGCAGAGGGTAATCAATCTTAATTGGCTCGGCCTGATTATTATTTATTATTATTTCCTCTGAAGCCTTTATTCAGCCAGCCTCTGGATACACACTCAGGAAACAGCTCCTAATTACTAATGGATGATGACAAAATGCCGAGGTCAGCCAGGGTGTGTGTGAGTGTGTGAGAGAGGGGAAAAAGAAACAAAGAAGCATGGAAGAAGGTGGCTCTTGTCCTATTCATCAACTAATCTCTTCTAAATTGCACTTTGTGTTCCTTGTTTAAATGTTCCCGTTATTCTGACTCAGTGAAACATTCTGTTCAACTCAAATGTCTGTGAATAGAAACAAACAAACCAAATGAATGAAATCAGACACTGTGCTGCAAGTATTACTTCACTGCTCTGAGAATCTATGATCTCATTCTAATTTATTACTAAATATACCTTGCCATTTCTTTTGTAAAGCCACCAAAAAATGTGTTTTGTTGAATAAAAGACAGATCTGGCTTTTAGATGGTACCACTATTTAAAGTGAATACTGTATCTTTGTCAATCAGAACAGACGTATACAAATATTTATTTATTACCTGTTGATTTTTCACCTGTACTTAAGTGATTATCTGTGTATGTAACAGAATGTTTTGCCCAACTGCATATCTGAAACTACACTGTAAAAAAAAGCCTGTTATTTTTACGGTAAAAAACCGGCAGCTGTGGTTGCCAGAACTTTACCGTAATAAATATGGGAGAACTTTTTTTTTATATTATGGTAAAATGCACTGTTGATTTCACATTTGAGATTGCCATTTTATTCTTTTTTTTACTGCATAAATAAAAGTTTTTTCCATCAAAAGAAACGCTGTTTTGCCATATAATTGACAAGAAAATACTTTATAAATGAAAACGCATGAATTAAAGATTTTACCATTAAATATTACAGTATAATTTTGTTAGACATATGGTATTTAGTACATTTAAAAGTGAGAAAAAGTATCTTTTACAAAAGATAAATGCAAAAATTACAGTGGCGGCTTGTATATATATTACATTAAATACATATTACAGTGTATTTTACAGTGGAGTAATGTGTTTTTCAAAAAACAAAACTGTAAAAAGTACTGTTTTGGCTGATATATACATTTACGATGTTTCATTGTTACTGAAACTGAATGAACCCATTTATCATTTTACGGTCTTTTACTGTCGTGGTTTAGCAGTTTTTCACTGTGAAATCTACAGACATGTTTTACAGTGTATGATGTGAAATGTGTTTTATCACTGTGATTTGTGCTTTAATTTGGCATAAATGGTACATACTTTTTATGCAAAGAAAAAATGTTTGTGTTTATAAAAAAATAAGCAATAAAGTAAAGCAAAAAGTAAGTTATCATCATCCAAACAAGTTAACATTGTCTAAAAATTGATAATGTGCTGAAAGAAAAGTGTGATTTGATTGATTATCATTAGCAAGTAGTCTGTAACACCTCCAGATCCACAATAGTCTCACTATAATATCTTCACATTTACATAAAAACTACAGGGAGGAAAGTTATATATGACCAGAGTGAGATTAAAAGAGTGTCTAAATCTAATAATACATGTATTCTTAAATATATCAATTCATTCAACCAGTTCAATCAACTATAAAATACAATGATTGAGCCCATTTTAACACCTTATTTCTGATAGGGCTAATTATTGGACCTGATATATGTACCTTTTTTTTTTTTTTACAACATATCTCATCTATATAGGATATTATATCAGTGATACGCCATTATACCCCTAAAGGTTCAAATTCAGGACATTATTTCTGAGAGTGTATGAGCAAAGAGCAAGTCCCAACTTAAGCTGTAAAAAAAGTCTGTAGATTTTATTGTGAAAAACTGCTAAAGCATTAAAGTAAAAGACCGTAAAATGATAAATGGTATCTGTAAAATAATTCAGTTTCAGTAACAATGAAACACCGTAAATGTATATATCAGCCAAAACAGTATGTTATACAGGGTTTTTAAAATAAAATATATAAAATATATATATAAAATATATCTTGCACTCACAATTAAGGCTTTTCAAAATCTGTATGTAATGCACTGTTAAAGAAGAGAAAGCACTTCTATGATATCATAACTTTCCAGCTCATTCCCAGCTGCTGAATGTTGCACAAGCATTGTAAATGGCCTGTGTTGTGTCTGACAGCTTGTCCCAAATGACAAAAACCTGTTTCTTGAAAGAATAAAAGGAACCCAGGAATGTTAAATGTTCCATGTATGGTAATATGATAAGGGCTTTAACCCTTAATAGGGCACTCATTGAAATACTTGCAAATTCCAAATTTCAACCTTGGAGGATATTACATACTGCCAGAATTGGTAAAAAAAAATAAAAAATACCGACCCGAGATTAAAGTGGCAAATCTATGGGGAAAAATTGCAGATTTATGAGATTTAAAGTGGTGAACACACACACACACACACACACACACACACACACTTTTTTTCTCGTAAATCTGTGATTTTTTTAGCGCAGATTTGCCACTTTAAATCTCTTAAATCGGCACTTTTTTTTTTCTTGTAGATTTGCCACTTTAATCTAGTAAATTTGCAAAGTCATTGAAGAATGTATGTACGACTGTTTCTTGCAGATTTTTTTTCAAAATTCATATTAATATTATTATATTATTATCATACTGATTGATCAGATGTCATGGTGTCACTGTCTGTGACGTAGCCTGATTTTGGCTGATTAGCTGGAAGCAATCCATGTGGTTCTACGACCATACAGGGACTCAGTTTGATATCCACTGAAGTTACCAAATATAGTTCTTCGCCTGATAAAGGGTTAATATAATAAGTCAGTATTAAAGTGTGCTGTAATGATTTTGTCAACTGCTCTAAATGCTCCATAATTTGAACCTCAAGCTGACAGAAACCAGAAACTACCATTGAGACCATGAACTCAAATCTTTACTAAGGTAAAATATCAAGTCAGAAGTAGTTTGCTCATAGGCTCCTATACAACTTGACTTTTTTTTGCAGCCAGTAAAGTCACGCCCTACTGGTCATTACAAAGAATGTGCTTCAGCATTGGCTTCACCCTTCAGACCACTCCTATACAGTTTGTGTCACAAATGCATATTGTTATTTGAACAATATTAGGGTCAGTATTAAAGTGTGCTGTAATGATTTTGTCAACTAATACATAATGCTAATTCTTCCCTTCATCCCACAAAGCCAAAGCTGACAACAGAGCCGCCACAGTGTGAGCCTCAATCAGTGGTGGGCGGGGGGGGGTCCTTCAGGTACACCCACGGGTAGCTTAGGGACACCCTGCCGCTCTGCCATTAAACACCCCCAACTCCTGATCACACACACACACATACACACACACACACACACAGTCTTTCACCCCACGAAAAGAGGTTCCAGGCGGTTGGATGGACAGGCCTGCTGGGGTGCAGTAATAGTAGGAGATGATTGAGGTTGTGCGTGGGTGTACGTTCCCACCCAAGTCCCCTGCAGCTAAAAAGTACAGCTAATTCTCTGTCAGCAGTCTCCCCCCATGTACATGTACACAAAGAGCCACATGAACACACACACCCACACACACACATTAGTTTCTACCCTAAAGGTATCCTTATATCCCCTGGAAGATGGGTGTTAAACTGCCCATTGATTTCTTCTTGCTTCTCCTTCAGTGCACATCTTAATTTAGCTGCTCCATTTGTATGTGTGTGTGTGTGTGTGTGTGTGTGTGTGTGTGTGTGTGTGTGTGTGTGTACATTCCTTTCATTCAGAGAGATAAGAGTGGCCTCCAGACATTCTTGATGCCCCCCTGCCTTGTTCTTCTTTAACCCAACTTAAAATCCATCTATCCCTTTATTTCCACTCCACATTCTGCCCCTCATTGCTTCCCTCCAGCCACCAACACACACACTCAGAGAGCCTCTTTTGTTCTCTCTCTCTTTGTTTTTTTGTCACTTTACACTACATTACAGTTGCCTTGATCCTTTGCCCTGGAAAAACACCATTTATCAAGGCAGGCTGATGTTTGCACCTCTAATTCAAACAGGAAAGTCAGACGAGGGCTGAAAAATGACATTCCTTATGGGAGGGAGAGGTGTGTGTGTGTGTGTGTGCGTGCGTGCGTGTGTGTGTGTGTGTGTGTGTGTGTGTGTGTGTGTGTGTTGTGGTTGTTGTGTCATGATCCCATCAACCTCCGAGTCTCTCCCAGTCTGACTTGTGACATAAAAACACTCACAAACTCGCGCTCAGGAAGTTTCACATTGATGAAGTGTGTCACACCAACACAAACACACATTTCACTTGTGCATTGATCCACTCCCACACACACACACACACACACACACACACACACACACACAGTCACCCAGTGTCCAGGTGCAGAGTCTCCCAGTGATAAAGGCCCAGCAGGTCACAGGGAGTCTCCGTAGATCTGCTGGCTCTGTTTAATGGATGTGTGTGTTAACATGGGAAGTAACGCGGCTGTACATCTAAACATTTACACTTGTGACACAGAGGAGAGATTGATCGCTGCTATTCTGTCTGCACGCCACGCTTCTTATCACGCAGAGTTAATTAGAGCCTGACATGTCAGGTGAGAGAGGTGACATCACAGCTCAGGTTGGCATAAATCATTGAAATGGTATTCAAATGCACCACATCACAAAGATTAATAACATTCCTGACAATCGACTAATTCAGCTGACATGCAGATGCAAAATCACAGGGGACATAAAAGCAGAGTAAATTATGGCATCTTTTCATTAGACTGGATTAAATTAGATAGGATTTAGTTCAGAAATGTTGCAATATAATAATGTTTCTACAGCATTAAATATTTTTGACATAAAACGGTCGGTTTAAAAAAGAAAAGCATGATAATGTCAGCCACTTTGAAGCTTTGGCATTTTGGCTGTCGTATCTTACTTTTCTAGAACCAGGAGTGAACATGTTTTGGCTAAGCTAAGTGATAAAATAGCTTGTTAGCTTGGTTAGAAAGGTGCATGACATTATATAATTTTGGTTAGCAAAAAAAAAGGAGTCAACTGTTCATTTCGTTAATAATCCTAAGTGTGTCTTTTTACGTCCAATTAAATGCTGAAGACATTTTTGGGGAGAAATAAATGTGGCGATTAACCTTCATGAACTGAAAACACACCACGCCTCTGTCCTGATTGACAGGTCGCCCGTGGTAGAGACCTGTCACTCACAATGTAGCCCTTAAACATACCCTGCTTTATTGTATATGATACTCTAAATGCGACCATAATTTGAACCTCAAGCTGACAGCAACCAGAAACTACCATTGAGACCATGAACTCAAATCTTTACTAAGGTAATATATCAAGTCAGAAGCAGTTTGCTCATAGGCTCCTATACAACTTGACTTTTTTTTGCAGCCAGTAGTCACGCCCTACTGGTCATTACAAAGAATGTGCTTCAGCATTGGCTTCACCCTTCAGACCACTCCTAATATACAGTTTGTGTCGCAAATGCATATTGTTATTTGAACAACATTAGGGTTGAAGCTACATTGTTTATTTTATTACCAATCACATGACAGATGATGTAAAAGGCCTCACTGGTCTGTCAGTTTGTCTAAAGTGTGACTGAGTCAGAGCAGAGAGATTGCAGAAGGCTTTTCTTTTCAGACGGAGACTGACTGTCCACTTTTTATCTACTCCTGGGGTTGCCAGGCCAGATCAGTGTCTTTGAGCTTTTTGAGCTTTTAGAGCCGCCTCTTTTTCTTCTTGAAGCTCAGATCTCTGGACATCTGTAGTAAGATGCTGCAGATGTTTTATCAGTCTGTGGTGGTAGTGTGTTGTTTTATGCTGCAGTCTGCTGGGGAGGCAGCATCAGATACAGAGATGAAGGCGGTTGGACAGACTGGTCTAAAGAGCTGGTTCTGTGGTTGGAGCCAGGTTGGACACACTGGAGGAGGTGGTGGAGAGATGACCTGTCAACATGTTCTAGTCCATCCTGAAATACCCAGATCATCTGCTACACAAAACCTTTATGGAGCAAAAAAACAGCAGTGGACGGCTCCTCTCTCTCTGTTGCAGGACGGAGAGATTTACATTTAGTCATTTAGCAGACGCTTTTATCCAAAGCGACTTACAGGAAGAGTAAAAGCAAACAATCAAGGTATAGTGCAATAAGAGCTATTAGTGCATCAGGTGAAGAGATACAAAAGATCCTTCTCTCCTACAGCCATCAGGCTGTCTCATTCTAAAATAAAGTAGTTTTGATTCGATTTGATTTGATTAATACCATACATGACCCAGAAATCAACATATTTTATTCTTTTAAGAATTAAGTTTAGATAATTGTTTAAAAATGTAGGACTACCTGAGATCTGAGATAACAGAAGCTTGGAAAAATGATAGTGATTTGATAAGTTCTGTGTGACACAGCCTGAATGTGTGCATGATTTAGGTGTCATCAAAGACCAAAGAACTGTTGTTGACCTTAACAATGCGGTCGCTTCCACATGTGACCATCAGGCCTCTGGACGGGTCCATGTCCATGTGGGCAATGTTGTGTTTCCCCTCGTGGAACGTGGCCAATGGTGTCCGACTGCACAACACAAAAAAACACACAAGCACAAAACACAGTATTTAATCTCTCCTACAGCCATCAGGCTGTCTTATTCTAACTGAGATTCTACCAGACTAACTGAATTTACCCTCTGGGATAAATAAAGTAGTTTTGATTTGATTGATTTGATTTCGTTGTTTTGACACTGGCATTTATATCGGTGGTTTGGTAAAAAAATGTCCCATCGACATATCACCTGACACCACAGTGGGGGTCAAGGGTCACCAGGTGAAGAAAGAGGATACCTGCAGGACAGGGTCAGTGGAGGTAAAGAGGTGAGATGTGGCAGATATGGTCTTGGGAGGGGGTTGAAAGTAGGTCGCTGTTGTTGGGTGAATTATCTTCCCCAGCTTTATGGACCACATTTGTCTCAGTGTTGCTGTGTGGAAGAGGAAATGTCAGACCACCCTCTCTCAGACCTCAACAGAGAGTTAAAGATGTGTGTTGGTGTTTTTCCAGTTTACTTTTCAGTTGTGTTTCACATCAGATTGAGAAATGTCTGGAACATTGAAAACGGGTTCACAGGCTAATATTTTGTTTAGCACCTTTCATACAGGTTAGTGCTGTTCAAAATGCTTCACAGATAATTAACAAGTCGATGATAGGATGGACCAAAAATAACATTTAAAAAAGTATAAAGTAAATCTTTTTTAATATACTTTATATTTATATATGTATACTTAATATTTTTTATATACTTTAACTTTAATTTAACAATTGGAGATCAATGCATGCAAAATGAAAAAGATTAGAATAAAAAAAGAACAGAAAAAATATTTTTAAAAAGTATAAACAGAATCACAATAAACAGTAAAAGTTAAAAGGTATATACAAAATAATTGTACAAATAAAATAAATATGTGTATATGAAATATTAAATATATGTATATGAAATGAAAGATAAAAGCAAGTCATAAAACAGATAAAATATATAAAACGATAAAAACAAAAAAATCAATACTATTACCTCTACTACTAATAATAAAATAAATATAAATAACTTAAAAATAGATGTAAAGTAACTGAAAATAAAATAAATGAGCATAAAATATAAATTGTATAATGTAAATGCAATAAATTCAAATAAGAGAACAAAATTATGTAAATAGTGTCTCTGAACCGTTCTAAATCATATAATAAGATGGTTGGAATAAGGCTTTAAAGTTTGCTTTTTCAAAATTTAAACACCAAACAGAGTCTGAAACATATGGATGAAAAAGAATTCTGTTGCTGTTGATTTTGGGCCTTTCTTCGAGCCCCTCACAAGCCGAGCTGCTACTGTGTTTGCACGGCTGTTAACTGATGAGCTGACTGATAAGTAAATCTTCTCTGCATCTTGGTTAGAAAGACCAACTGTGTTTCTGCGCCTTTGGGCCCTAAATCTCTGCCTCTGTCACCCTTTCACCTCTGTCTCCCACGGGACTCTGGCCTGCTCTAACCAACCGGACAGCAGAGTCTAAAACCGAGACGGCTATTTAATTGAGCCCTGTGTGAATGAATAGGCAAACAGAGAGGAGCACTGCTCTGCTCGTCAATAATTTGAGCAGACTCCGTATTATCAGCCATTGATTATGTGCGAGTCATCATCTGAGGCCGGAGCCAACTCTTGTTCCGCTTGCGTTAGCCCATTGCCCTGGATTGAATGATGAATCACCAATCAATAGAAACAGTTTGATAAATCCCCAATCAGGATGGCACAGAATCTGGATTTTATTTCCTAATTCCCCTTGATGTAGTGGTAAATCTACATTTTTATGGGCTCTTTTTCTGAACATCCTGCCGAGAGTATTTCACTCAAGTCTTGGCGAGACTGGGTACACTGAAAAAAAAAAACTGTAAAACACTATTTAAGCTGTAATGTTTATAAATAAATAATTAGCAAAGCACATTGCGAAATGGCTGTAATATTTATGATGGTGGTAAAAACGTGTGAAATATCACCATGTGGACATGTGAGCAGCCTATTCATTTGGTTAAGTGATCGGTGAGTCGAAGATGAAATAGTGCGGCAGGAGGTGGGAGTGGGACCCTGCCAGGGGCCCGTGCCGCCCACTGGTTTACCCACAATTCCTGTAGTTGATTAAGGCGCCCCATCCTCCTTCATTAAATTAGCTCCTGAACCACAGCGCCAATTAGAAAGATTAAAATCATAAAAGCGCCTGCAGCCATCCCTCTTCCTAAGGTTTAAGCAAAATTATGTTGACCACGGGTGCAAATGTCCTCATTAAAGCATGATAACATTAAGTTCCTGGATGCCTTCGAAACAGTTCAGGTGCCACTACTGTTCCCTGTGTGCCCTCTCCTCCTCAAGGAGAGCCTGGCCCCTAGCATGTAAATGTAATTATCCAAATGACTGAGGTAACCTTTAACATTGGAATAATCATGTTACTGGTGTCCCATTTGTACAATTTGTAGCAGGTAATTACATATTTAAATTCTGCTCGCCCTTGGATGCATAAAAGCTATACAGATAGAGACATTTGCCACAAGCAAGCGTGTGTTTTAAGAGGAAACAGGAAATGGCAAAAGCTTCATCCAAAGCATCCTTCCCAGCAGGCACCAATGTAAACACATTCCAATCCTTTCTCCTACGGGCACGCTCCAAAGAGAATAATTTCAATCTTTTATTCATGCTGTTTAATGTAACCCTTTAATCTGGGTGGGAGCCCAGGGGGCCTCTAATCCAGGAGTGCCAGCCGCCTGGTGTGTGCTGTACACCGCTCTGAGTACATGAGCCCCTATTGTGGTTCCAATCAATCACACACTCATTACACCAGCACTATAAATGCCAAGGCATGCCAACAGCCATGCCCACGGCCCCAGGCGGCGGCTCTTCCAGATCATGTTTCTGCCAGGCCTACCAGTGTGTGGGCACGATTGCCACCTTGCCAACCTGGCTATACCGCTGTGTCAATGTGTCCTGAGTGTGCCAGTGGTGTATTGTTATGATGCATGGACGCCGTCTGATGCTGCAAGGCGATGGCACACAACAGTGCTTTCAGGCTTTAAGAGCCTTCTGGTAATGCCAATGTCTGTTCCAACCACCTGTGATTATTCATTCTCATTCGCCTGCCAGCAAGCTGCTGCATGAATGGAGAAATGCACAAAGGAATGATGGGATATTGTCAGATTTGAAATGATTGGTGTCTTTATTCCAAAGGTTTGTTTCTGTAATTCAAAAGTAAAAGCAACTTCCAGCACTGGGGTTTTGTCTACAAAGGTGTCCCAGCTGGTGAGGCATTTGCTTCCCAAGCAAACTTAAAAACACTTAAGTGTCTTTTGTTGCTTCTTCTGTGTTGGCTGTGGTTGTTTCCAGAAGCGTTTGAAGAAAGTCCTCAGCAAACATGACAGCAGTTAACGTCCTCGTTCTCAGCTGGTAACGACCTGCATGCTGTCCACAGGCAGGAGGCTGGAGGACAACATGGAAGTGCAGGAAAGAGGTGGGAAGAAGAAGACAAAAAGACCATATCCCAGAACATTTGGACCCTCCACAGCTGTCTCAAAAAAGGACACTGCTCCTCATGATGACCTTTAACCCCCACTGTTAATAGGATCAACTTACAGGCTACTGCTGATTGCTAGAGTCAGTTATACCCTTCCTTCCTAAGCTATTGTTGTTAAGCCTTTCAGTCTATCATAAGTGCAGTTTACAGTGTCACTGGTGGCAGATGTATCACTTGAAATTCTCTGTCATTTTTCAAACAATGGGTCCTTGATTTTACATGGAGATAGACAAAAGGAGGCTTCTTATTTAGATGTCAGTTTTGCAGCTGAAATGACAACTGTCATGGCAGATTCAATCAGCTGAAACTAGCTAATTAACCATTATGAATTTCGTGAAAATGTTGAGCATGGGTGGAGCTGAAACGGAACTTTTATTTAATGTTGTTTACTTCCTCCTTCTCCTTTTCAAACATGACGTCAATCTCGTAAACAAATTCTCCGGGCACTTAAACCTAAATAGTTGGAGTGCCTGGAGAATTTGTATATTGAGATTGACGTCAAAGTTTCATATAGACTTTCCTTTTTTTTTGTTCTGTATTATGCACATTACATCTTTGCATTTAGTCATATAAGGCTTGTTTGCTTTTATATGTTTGTTTTGTTCTTTAACATGTTCAAAGTAAAGAAACTTCATCATTTAAATGTTTGATCACCCCTGTACAGTTGCCATGAAGGGGGAATGAGCTATAGAGACCAAAACTGTTTTTTGTTCAAGGCTGTAATCACATTTATTTCTGGTGTAAGCGATGTACATTTGAGAGATTGAGATTTAGTACAACACAAGCAAAGATGTAGTCAAGAAACAACACAAGAGTAAGTGCCATGGGTTAAGTTTGACTCCAATAGGACACAAGTACTTTTAGGCAGTGCGAGCAGTCAGTGCAAACTTAAAAAAATAAATAAATAAATATATATAGTTCTCATCTATGTAGATCATCCAGGCGGCAACCCCCGTGTCTGAGCATAGAGGCAAACCAGGAAGTGCCTTAAGCTGCATTCTACCAAAAATTCCAGTAGGGGGCGCTAAGTTTGGCTGCAAAAAAAATCTGTTCATTCACTTCAGTGCAAAGTGTGAAAACTTCTCACTTGAATAAATTTCCTCAAAAAAAACACTATGGTCTCAATCGTTGGTAAAAAATCTTCTTCAAGACAATTTCATGTTAATAGTTCTAATAATGGCCCCATTTAGAAAAAAATAGAAGATGAAGAATCGTATGATTTGGGGCGTGACTACCTTTGATTGACAGGTGGTTAACAAGGCAAGCGTTCATCAGGAGAGAAGCAGAGCAATGCGTATCCACGGCAACGTGTCAATAAAGTTATATATAACGTTATATAGATATAAAAAAAGACGTTTACCAATTTGGCCTCATAACTTTGACCCTTTCACTGTATTTTCACTTAATGACAGTTTATTTGAACGTTTTGTTCAGTAAAAATGTCTTGTTCAGCGTTTGGTTGGACTAACAGACACTCCAAGGAGTCGCTGCTCAGTTTTCTGAGGTCAGTAACATACATTTTGTTTTGTTTTTTTGCCAAAACTAACATCCCAGTTAATGCTAACATGAATTAGCAGCGACTTCTCTCAGTCAGGTTGAGGTGTAGAGAGGCTGTAGTCAGTGATCAGATCCCTCTCACTCTTCCACAGTCCAGATATGGTCTGCTCCGCGTATCGGAAACAAGATGGCGACGCAAGATGGCGCCGAGGGTAACGCTGAACTCGATGCTTCAAACAGGCAGTCCACAAACCAATGGGTGACGTCACGGTGACTACGTCCATTATTTATATACAGTCTATGAGATCATCATATGTTCATTAAAGAGCTGTGTCTGTAGTCTATGGGGATTGACTTGCTTTTGGTGCCAGCCTCAAGTGGACATTCAAGGAACTGCAGGTTTTGCCACGCTACGAGGTTGCCTGGGCAAAAGCAAAAAAATCCCCTGAAAACTGAAGCCATCGTCCAAACTCTTATGATATGAAGTATTGCCATAAGCAGAACTCAATTCACAAAGATTCAGCATGTGGAAAAATTTAAACTTTGACACTTTTCAGGGCAATGGTCAGCTGTATCAAAGAAACAGAACCTACAGTATGTTAAAGACAGTTAGCATTAGCCACCACAGTTATTATCTCCACCTACAACTTTAAACCCATGATTAAAAGGAAGAAAAGCAAGAATAATACCCCTGAGTGGCCAGCCTAAGGCTCTATATGAGTCATGTCTTTGTCCAGTACGCCTAATGGACCATTTTTGGTTAGGTTGTACTTTGAAAAAAAAGACATAGCTTCTGAGAATATGGAAACTGACATCTCATTCCCTTCTAAATTTCACTAAAAGAGGCAGCAAGTTTAATAAATGCATAAATCTCTAACAAAATACATAGTCACACCATTTCATCTGCTGAGGCATGAAATTGTATCTCTGAACTATTGAATCTGTGTACAATTCATCTGGATGAACAACGTGTACAGGAACAGGCTGCCTCAGTTTGTTTGCACTTAATTGGACAGTTTGGGCTTAAAATAGAATATGGAAAGTTAGACGATGTACAGTGTACTAATGCAATAGCTTTTACCTTGGATGCTTTATTACAGCAGAGTTAATGGTGTATCTCAATGACAACAATTTAAATGAAATAGGAAAGAGTCCAAGAATGCATTTGGGATTTTAAGATCAATGGGGGAAGCTGGAGAAGGCTGACAAAAACTCCCTCAAAAGCTATAACCTGTAAAATCAATATATACAATCCCATTAACACAATTACTGTTAGTGCCATTTCCTTTTTTCCACATTACAGTGTTGTACGTCTTTCCTCTTCACCCTCCGCGGGGAATGAGCTCACACCTGACTCATTATTCTGCTCCTTCTAAAATTCATCTTGTCCCACCTTCAGTAATCCACTTCTTCTTCATTTCCTCCTCTGCTCCGTCACTTGTAGCTTGTCACCCCCTGGAGGACACTTTAGTCAGCTCGCACATTGACGGTTCGCTGAAAATCCCCCCTGAGAAAGCAAAACACAATAAGCTTAAGAGGGTTATTGTAGCGCTTTTGGACATTCAGAGTAATTACACTCCTCATGCTACTAATATTCTTCATTAAAGGGTAATAACTATCCCCTTAATTGGTAAATATCTGCAGCAAAGCAGATACAGACAAATTAAAGGAGATGTACGTAAAGTGCACATAGAGTCTTCAAGTGTGTGGAGCTCAATTCTTCTGAAAGACAATCCTTAATTTGGTGTTTTGATGATGTTTGTCGATATTTGGTTATTTCGATGGCCATATTGTATGATTTCTATCATTTTTATGTCATGTAATCATCCAATTTAATTACTTTGTGTATTCATTTTGTACAAAATCAAAATACAGAAATAAAATAAGAAATGAGATAGTTTAACCAAATTAAATGGAAAATTATATCATTTAGGCAGGATTTTTACTATGTTGAAAACATAATTTTTCATCATAGTGCAACCAAATTATGTGAAAATATATATTAAAAACTATTATACTAACTTAGTGTGTTTTTTACCTCATTGAAAATACCATGTATGGGGTAAGTATCCTTGAGCAAGATACTGAACCCCAAATTGCTCCCGATGCTGCGTTCATCGGTGTGAGAATGAATTCCCAATGGTGGCAGGTGGCACCGTTTAGGGTAGCCTCTGCCACCAGTATGAATGTGTGTGTGAAAGGGTGAATGAGCGCAGTCTGTAGTGTAAAGAGATTTGAGTGGTTGCAAAGTGACTAGAAACTCGCTATATAAGTGCAGGTCCATTTACCATCCAAAAAATTATATTGAAATGATTTCTGAATTCATTTTTTGAGATTTTCCACATGATCAGTTGCATTTTAACAGCCACGCCAAATCATAAGCAGACTATCAGTCTGGCTAATAATGGACCATTGCCACCATTTATTAGTGTATTTGTGTTGGTGGCGAGCCCAGCTCTGGCTTTAATGAACTATAACACATGCATATTTGTTTTGGAACAGGACTGCAGAAATGAGCCACAGAGCAGGTGACTGAATTAACTATTACAATTCAAGCAACTGGACACGAATAGCAATGTGGTTGATAATACAGCACAGAACAGAGAGTTTGGCCCCTGAGCAAGGCAAAAAACTGGAGGCCCACATGTTCTTCCCCGGAGTGCCAGTCATATTGACCTTTCAGCAGTGACAGATGATTAGGATAAGCTTAAAGGAACGCTGTTAAGCCATTGTGCTGGCAGCCTCCTGGCACGGAGGGATAGTGTAGGACAATTCATTGACATTGCTCTTTCCTTATTCGTGCCTTTAGGACCCTTCCTGATTGGCGCTATTGTCTCTAAAAAAAGCCTGCTGAAACTGTTTTATCATTTCAATTTAGCTGTTTCACCTCTTGCATTGTGTTTAACTGCAGCTGGGAGAGCGCCTCAGCTTTGCCAGGGGAAATCAGTTGAATTCCAATATTTCTATCATTCAGCATGAGACCGGCAAAAGGCTGAGGTATCAAGGGTACAGACAATGTCAGCGGAGTTGTATTGGCAGCATCCTGCAAGCTTGCCAAGTCTTAGCCCAGCTTTAATGGGTTTTCGCTCAATAACAATGAAGACACAGAGAGTACCATAAAGACAGATTCAGCCAATCCTTTCTGAATCTTAATAAGGATGGATGCATTTTAATACGAGCGGCTGCGCGCATAAGCCTGCTTTCCGTGTCGGCCTCTCATGCGCTGCCAATCAAACAAGTTGCAGTCATTTACAGTCTGGCAAGAGTTTGGGAAAATAGCCCAGAGGAGTTATAGTTACAGTACGAGTTTGCTGTATGAGCAGAAAGCCTTTTTCTAATTACAGTCGCTGAGGAGGAAAATATGTCCCAAACAAGTCTCTGCTGTAATCTAACCCAGAGCAGCCGCACCCAGCCACACCATGCATGAACAATCAAAACATTCATGTTATTTTTCATGCTGCAGAGGACATATCAGGCCTCGGACAATCAATCATTCCAATACATGAGCCTGTTTCAGCAGGGAGTGTGCATATCGCTGTCATGACTCAACTAAAACCATCCACGTTTTGTTTTTTTTATCAGTCACTCAACTATTGATGTTGCCACGCTTGTGAAACAGCTTGTGTGTAGTGCACTTTAGCAGTTATGACATGTGGCATGCAACATACATACATATATATATAGTATATGAAGTGTGTACAGATATAGGCAAGCAGGTGGTGTGAGCTGAACAGCAGATGCTGCATTGCATGGCCAAAGCCTGGGCTGGAATGGTATAAAGTGGGTTAGTGGGTCGGCAGCTCACACTGATAGGAAACATATACTTTACACACACGCTAGCTGCTTGTATAGATTTTATTTGTTAACTTTAGCATTCAGATGTTGAGTCAGCGTACAACATCCAAAGGGCAGTAAAACAAAGTTAAAAAAAAGTGGATTCATGCTGTAAAAAGAGAGTTTTGTGCTTTTACTTGTGTAATATAAAGGGTATGACACAGTCAAATGAAAAAAAGGATTGGTACATACATATTGCCCCTTGGTAAATGACTTTTTTTATTCTAGGGTTCTTAACCATGTCTTGCTATCTATGGGGATATGGGGGAAATAACGCTCCAAATTTAGGCTCAATTTTACAGAGCAAAAAACTTGCATAGCCACTTTCAAAGAGCTCCTCTGACCTCTGACCTTAAGATATCTAAATGAAAACAGGTTCTATGGGTACCCACGGGTTTCCCCTTTCTGATAATCCCATGCAGTTTAAGGCAAAAACCATGCAGTTTTTCTCATGCTGTGTAATTTTCACCTATTGTATTTGAATATTTCTGCATACTGGGCTCCCTAAACAGCCTGTGAATTGCATATTTTTGGTATGTCTGGACAGCCATTTCAATGCAGTGAGAGCATTTTATAAAAGTTAACCTCACTGTATAAAATGAGCTGCTATGACCTCTATAATCACAGCATCATGACACTTTACTTCCATAAACTAAAGACCTAGAGCATTCAGAGGATATGTATAAGGGAGTTTCTCAGGCGTTTACACAACAGAAGTGCTTGCCAAGCAATCGCTGAAAGATGCATTACTCAAACCTTAATGATACCAAATCATATTTAAGTCTTTCTACGATTTTCCTCAAGGTGTTTTGGAATTTTTATCAATATGTGAGTCATCAAAAATTGTCAAATTTAGCACCGAATCTGTGTTACGAATGGTTTCAAATGGTATCAGTTACTGCAACAAATTATGCAAAATTATTGAGAGTGAGAATTATCTTCTTATACATTTCAGATTAATCTTCTACAATCTTTTATTTTCTTCTTATATCTAGCTATAGTATCCTAATTATATTGTTTTGAGTACAATTCACCTACTGACCATAGCTTTATGTGCTTATTTAATTATTAGTATTATTATTATTATGTGCTTATTTAATCATCTTATTGTTTAAAGACTAGTTTTTAGGATTGACATTGTGAGCTTTTTCATGCTTTTCAAGCTATTCAACTGTTGAATATGGTGAGTTGTTGCATGTAGTTTTAATGATATTTCAGAAGCAGAATAAGTATATTTGGACTTATTTCAAGACATCATTGGTTTTTCCAGTGTCTAGATATTTTTTTACTTATTTAAAGAATTCTTACAAAGGAAAGAGGAAGGATTCTCTGGATGAACTAAGTGAATTAATCTTTTAAATGTCTCATTATGGCACTGGCAGATAATTTTACTTGTTTTGAGCATGTATTTGCTTAATTCTAGTTATTTATTTCTTATTTTTGTCAGTTTTTTTTTGCAGTGGGTTGACCTCCCCCTAAAGATCACCCGTCCCTCAACACCAGTTTTCCATAAAATATGGCAGATATTTAAAAGGTTAAAATATATAAAATGTGCTGTTATGTTTTTTTTAAGGGGAGAAGTTATTGCTGACTCACTCACAGGGCCAAATCATCAGAGAAGCACACTGTGTTGAAGCCTCGTCAGCAAGGATGTACAGCAAGCTGGAGCTTCCTCCAGGGATGATATAAGCACTGGGAGACGCAGTCATCAAAGTGTGACACTTGATTGAAACCCAAAGAAAGTTTGCCTTTTCCCTTCCAGGGAGGTCGAATCTACATCTCAGCTCCTAAACTCCACATTCTCAGTCTGTTAGAAGATATCAGTTTGGATTATTCCTGCATTTTATGGGTTATTCTGTGAGTAAAAGGTTTACTTTCTCTGTCAGGCCAGTTTTATTACTTCAGTTTCTGAATTATTTGCCTGCAGCCGCACTTCCCATTCAAAGCACAACATGTCTTTTCGCTGCATTGCTATCCGTTTTGTTGTTGGCAAAATTGAAATCTCTACTTCTACAATGGATTTCTTGTGACTGCTGGAAATCTTTGCAAAGTGGTGAGTTTAAATAGCAAACATCTGACTTTCAGGGACTGGGACCAAAAGATGATTTACTTTTGTTATCAGAATACACAACAAGAACAATAACAGCATTGATCCAGTCATGCAGATTACACTGACACTGACTTCACCTTTATATTCGGTTTTTGTTCAGTTATTACACACAAGGCTAAGGATGTCAGTCTCAGCTATTCAGTTGTCTGATGTATTATTGTAGGAGCCTAAATGCAGTTTTTTGTTGTTAACAGAATAATTGAAGTTCATAAGAAATAATAATGATAATATTTACAATATGTACATGTTTTGATGTTTACAATATATGTGGATAGATATATTTTTGTTTTGTGAAGACTGTACCTTTAATATGTCACTCTTGCGAGTGTTTGGTAATGGTAATTTGGTAGGTAATGTGATTTGTGGTCAGTCAGGACAAGCGGGGAGTGGAGCCGAATCGTTTTTTGCCCTCTCTCTCTCTCTCTCTCTCTCTCTCTCCTCTCTATCTCTCTCCACTACTTTTCTAATTCCGTGTATAGGACGCAATTTTTATTTCATTCATTTCATTTTTTCTGAGTAAACATTCAAGTTTACCGGCTGGTCTCTGTGGATTTATTGGATGTGGACACGGGGAAGAGTGGTACGAGCGTCAAATTAAGGCTTCACCTACAATTACTTTGGTCCAGACTGTGTCAGGTCGGGCTCAAGTCAGGACTCAGATGCAGAGCAGGTGAACTTAAAAGTTTCTTTATTCAAAGAATGCAGCAGGGTAAGTCCTCACAGAGTGAAAGAAAAGGGCCATGAAACACCTGACTCTGAGTAGAAACTAAACAAAGAAAAGTCGCTCCAAAGGAGGATAAACACTGAATCTATCTACACTAAAAACTAAATATAAAATCCTATTCGAAGATAAGGGGGGAAAACTAACTAAACTCTCGAGGGGAAAACTATTAAAAAACAACACCTAGAAAATAAAAGCGCTCCAAAAGAGAGGAACAAAACCTGATAGGAAAAATAAAAGATTCTACTTAAACACTATGAAAATCTGGATAAGGACTAAAGGGGGCGAAATAATAAAGAACACAAAATCACTCCAAAAGGAGGAAAAACAAAACGGCTGACTCAAAAAGCTATGGAACCAAGAACTGCGCTTAACTAATAAATTACAAAGAAAAATCACATGCAAGGAATCCAAAAAGACAAAAAACAAGACAAGCTGTGGCAAGAAGGAGATAAGTGGCTGGTATGGTGACGGAGTCAAACACACTGGACCAAGACAAGGGAAAACACAGACTATTGGAACACATGGAGGGAAGGGAGCACCAGGTGAACACAATCGGTGATTAGGGGAGACAATCAGACAGATGACACACGGGGAAGGGCAAGTGACCTGAAACAAGAGGAGAGTTACTATTTCAAAATAAAACAGGAAATAACAAGACCAGAACACAAAATAAAACACCACCTCACCACGGTGTGACAGACTGAGGTTTAATCCTGCTGACTTTTGTGATCCTCCTCTTTGGCTAAGAATGTAATAGCTAGATTGTCATAACATTTGTTCCAGTCCTACATGTTCCCTTTACGATGAAATGTCAAGATCTTTGTAATCCATCCAGAGCCATCATGTGGTCTAAATTTAATTGTATCCAATACTTTTGTTTTTAATCAGCAGATGTATAGATAATTGATAAATAATTTAATAATTAAAAAATGAAAAACTTTAGCTGTGTCCAGGCTCTAAATTATATAGCTATCTTGGTATATATTTGATTTTAAAAAATATATAAATATATGTATATTTTATTATATTATACATTTCTTATATTATATGTTTTATAAATTTCTTATATCTTGTACTGTTTTTCCTTTATCATAAATATTGTCTATATTTATATTAAAGCATTTTTTTTATTAAATACAGACAAATACGTTACGTTTCTTTTCAGTTGATGGTTTACCATTTTCATAATGTGTGCTTGTGTGACGTCAGATGTCTTAAATGACTTGAATGAATTCATGGTAAAAACAGTAATTTCTTTACGTTTTTTTTTTTTTTTAAATACATTACTCCACTATAAAATACACTGGCACCATGTTTATAGCAAAAATATACTGTAATATATAGACAAGCCATCAATTTCGCAACACTTTTTCTTTCTTTAAATGTACTAAACACCATATCTCTAACAGAAATATACTGTAATATTTAATGGTAAAATCTTTAATTTATGCGGCATTGATGAATTATATGGCAGAACAGTGTTCATTTTGATTTTGATTTGATTAGATTTTTTATTTATACAGTAAAATATGGCTATATATCATTTTACCGTAATATTTGAAAAAGTTGCACCGTATTTATTACGGTAAAGTTCTGGCAACCACAGCTGTCTTTTTTTTTTTTACTATGTATGACTGTAGACTCTGTATAGTTTTCCTTTATTTAATCATCTCTGTGTGCTTGTTTTATAGTTTTTCTTCAATCTCTTGCCTTTTTTACTTCAGTTATAGAGATACACTGCACCAAATGACACTCAGTAGGTTATTACAGTAGACAATGTCCTTGTGACTTTGGCTATTCCACCATCATATCCACACTAAACAGCTTGTTTATGTACACTCAAAAAAAGCAAACTGGGTGTCTGTTACCTTATCATTAGTCTAACATGTAGCTTCTACTAAATAAAATGATGTTTTGTGGTTGAACAGTTTTAAAACATGGAGTTTTAACATAAAATGCAACACTTTAAAATTTACTACAATACTTTAGGTTAAAACAACCTAATTAAATTGCTGAATATAATACTCTGTTTTAAAATGATTTATTTCCTGAATAATAACTATTATGTTCATTTTCATATGATAAAGATAATCTTTTAAGCTAAACCACTTCAACCTAACTTTGTTTTGTTGGCTCAGCACAATTAATTCATGTACTTCACTATTTTAAAAAGTAGTTGTAACTACCCTATTAAATAAAGTAACTCTTAATAATGTCATACACGTTTAAATGGCCCAAGAAAATGACGTTAGTATGTTACAATTACCCTTACAAATCTAGTTGGACTGACCCCTGGTAATTAAGAAACAATAACGCAAATACATCATGTTGATCCAACATATTTACATTTTGTTCACTCAACAAAACTGTTTCTCGCTAAATTAAAGCATTTTATTTAGGTGGAAATTATTTCCATAATTTTATTTCGTTCTGGGAACAAGTTATTTTTTTGAGTGTAAGAATTCCCCTCTCTGTTCCTCTCTCCTTCTGCTCTAAAACCTCCTCCACCTTGTCCGTCTCAGTTGTATGCTGAGAGCAACAAATTGCAGCGAGACCCATCTCCCCAGTGTTTGTGTTTCTACAGCGAATTGCCTCATCTGTTAAAAATGGCGAGGTGATGCATCTGGACGGATGAAACATTTATCGAAGGACGATTTTTCATTACGGCAAGGAGAGAGCCTCCATCAATATTTCAATGGCCCTGCCTGCCCTCAGTGTGTCAGTGTGTGCAAGCCTCCGTGTCCGTGTTTCTGCTCGTTTGAGAAAATGTCCTCACAAGAATAGGTAAAACCCTCCGATTTAAGGACAACGTGTGAATGTGTGAGCAGAGATGACACTTGTGGATTAGAACTGAGACAGATTTTAAGACCAAAAATAACCCTAATATTTGCAGAAAATGAAACATAGGCCTGCACTTTCATCCAGCTAATTCTTCTCTTCCCATTCCCTGATAATACAGATGTGTGTGTGTGTGTGTGTGTGTGTGTCTGTACACTCCAGTTTCCTGCCTCTGCACCCTGCCATGCTTCTACACACTCACGTGCTGCCTCTCCTCCTCTGCCTCCCTCTCTCAGACGTCTCTGCCTCTGGATGGCTGTTGTAAGCCGCTCTCCTCCGAGCATTTTCAGCTGTCACACATTTTCAGAGTTCACGGAGCTGGTTTTAGTCCCTCGCATCAAATATTCATAGAGGGAGAGACAGGAGAGGCAGGTTCGACACGTGCTTTCCTGTCCTCCACCCATCCAGACTTCCATCCCTCTCTTCAGATGCCCCTTAAATCTGCCTGACTCTCTGTCTCCCCCCCTCTCCTCCCTGTCCTTCCCTGTGGTTGTCCACTGCTAGGTTTGAATATCTGTCATCACTGGGTGCTCCTAAAGAGACAGGGAGAGACAGAAAGCTGGAGAGAAATATCACAAAAATATCCCTGTGATATTCCTATAGTTCACCAGTAAAGGACATTTACTCAAGTACTGTGCTTAAGTACAATTTAGAGGCACATGTACTTAATTCATTTCCATTTTATGTAACTTTATACTTCTACTCCACTACATTTTAGAAGGAGATATTGTACTTTTTACTCCACTACATTTAGCTGCCAGCTTGAGTTACTTTTCAGGTCGAGATTTAACTTAAGAAACATGCATTTTAATTAAACCTCATCAGAATATTAAGTAGTTAAAATGAGCCCTATCTATCTATACAGCAAGAAGCGTCTGTTTGTTTATGTGTGTGTGTGTGTGTGTGTGTGTGTGTGTGTGTATCTAGGGCATATCTCTCATAAATCTCAAGCTACATCCATGTATCAAGGTTATTATAGTTAACGAAAACTAAAATTGAAAAAACATTTTCGTTAACTGAAATAAAAATAAAAAAACAAGTTTTTAAAAAAATGATAACTAACTGAAACTGTATTATACATACGAAACAAACTAAAACAAACTAAAATTATAGTGAAAATGTCCTTCGTTTTCATCTTTGTCAACTTTTTTCATACATATTTTGGTTGATATGAAATCTATTTCATCTATCTGGTTTTATGACTTAATAGAGGAAATAAAGGAAACATTTATTGTGACTTTTTATATGTTGCATGTCTATATCATATCTATATTTCTTTTCTATTCTTGTTGGAGTAACTGGAGTGAAACCAAATTTCCTCCGAGGATCAATTAAGTATTTCTGATTCTGATACCAACATAATGTTCTTACAGAGACTTCATTAGGACATGTCTTTATATCATCCATATACGGTTGGATTTAAGTGTTAGGGCGCCCCTGGGCAACAAAAAAAGTACTGTTGGGCCCCTGTTGGCCCCAAACCACCACCCACTACCTTTGCTGGCTGTATATTGTGCATGTAGACTGCACCCATTAAGTAAAGTGCTTACTATTACTTTACATGGCAGCTTTATTAAGCACCCAGAGACCAACTAGTACTGCTGCAGGAAAAGCACCTGGTCCCAGGTTTTCACTTTCTCACTCAGGTTTGCAGTTTAAACACAATTTTAATCACAAGCATGATAGTTAATTATAACCATTAAGGTTATCAAGCTGGATTTTGACACAAAGCCACAATATACAGTACAGGCCAGAAGTTTGGACACACACCTTCTCATTCAATGCGTTTTTCTTTATTTTCATGACTATTTACATTGTAGATTCTCACTGAAGGCATCAAAACTATGAATGAACACATATGGAATTATGTATTTAACAAAAAAAGTGTGAAATAACTGAAAACATGTCTTGTATTTTAGATTCCTCAAAGTAGCCACCCTTTGCTTACTAGAATGTAAGACACGTTTTCAGTTATTTCACACTTTTTTGTTAAGTACATAATTCCACATGTGTTCATTAATAGTTTTGATGAATTTACAATGTCAATAGTCATGAAAATAAAGGAAACGCATTGAATGAGAAGGTGTGTCCAAACTTTTGGCCTGTACTGTATGTCACTGCTTTAATATTTCCCGTCCTTTATGGCTTTATTGTGTTTTCTGTCAGGCTGGTGAGATGTGGAATGGATTAGGGATGTCTTAAAGTTAGGGGGAATATCTAATTAAGGCAATCTGAAAAGAAATAACAAGCTCCCTTTAATGGAAAGGCTCAGGTCAATATAGGGCATTTGTACATGCAGCAAAATACAACTCATATTTATGTTTCAGACTGTTCTCCACCACCATCTTGCTGACGTAGTACAAATGATTAATAGTGATGTCACACTTGGAGCGGGAGGGAGGTGGAAGGGTTGAACAAACGGCGCACTTTCAACCAGGAGAACCGGCTTTGGTAACACTTTACAATAACCAACTAAATAATGTTTATAGATGTTTATAAACCAAGAATTAACATTTACAAAGTATCTAATCTTAAAAAAATTTCAACCAATTTCTTAAAGGTATATGAATCATTTCAAAATCATTAACATACTTAAGTTGGTGTTAAAAATGTTAAAATGAGTGCAACTAAAAGTGTTAATAAGCTATTAATTATAATTGAATTGTTTGTTAATGGTACAGTAACTATAAACTTACATTAATATACCATCTATTTGTCATTTATAAATTATTTAGTTAGTAAAACATTAATAAATTATGTATTTACCATTCTAAATTGCCTATATACGGTTTATAAATGATGATTAAACATTAGTAAACTGTTTACCATTTATAAATGATGGTTATTGTAAAGTGTTACCCCGTCTTCTTGTCCCGCATGAAAACAAAAGTCTTTGGTAACACTTTACAATAACCATCATTTATAAATGGTAAACAGTTTATTAATGTTTAATCATCATTTATAAACCACATATAGGCAAATAGATAATTTATTAATGTTTAACTTACTAAATAATTTATAAATGGCAAATAGATGGTATATTAATGTAAGTTTATAGATACTTTACCATTAACAAACAATTTATAAAAATAAATTAATAAAATAAATAATTATTAAATGTTTATCAATAGTTTTAGTTGCACTCATCATACCAATTCTTTTTACATAACTTCTCACATCACCCTCGCAACTACTTCACTCCTGGCATTGATGTACTTTTTTCCCTGTTTAAACTGTCTTTTATAACGCCTAACCAGGAAGTGTTGTGCCCTAAACATAGGTCAGAGGTTTTGTAGCCTAAATTCACAGAAACTGCAGCCGCTTTTTACAACCAAGAACCGTACTTGTTTGTATTATGACGTGTGTGTTATTTTTAGAACTCTCCACTCTGTACCACAAGCCGTGAAACACTCATATGAAACGTCATGGGTGATGCTGACAAATGGTCTATTCTGTTGTTTAGACTGGAAATGTGGTTGAAACCACCACTGGTAAGCAGCTTGAAAAAACAAACCCAGGGAGCATAAGATAGCTCTTGTAAACCAAAAACAAAAATGGCTGTCAAGGAAGCCTTTAAAGAACACAAAGAGCTGGGTTTAAAAACCACCCAGGACAAAGAACAGAAAAACACTAGGAATGATCACTACATGTAAGAGAAGATGCTCTCAGGACCTATGAAGGCGATGTGGTATATTTTATAAGTTCCCTGCTTCACAAAAACGCCGCAGTATGACCTCCAGATCATGTAACAGCTGGTTTAAACCAGAAATAACGTGCTGTAGGATCTGGGATTTGTCAGATATTAGAAGTGTTTGCAAGCAGAATATAAACAGTATAAGTTGTATCTTTTTAAGGTTAAAAGTAGACTTAGCAGCGTGCACGTTCACGGAAAACGTGCCCCATACGCTGGGTGTGGGATGTAACAATTGAATTGTTAAATGCCCTGACACAGACAGAAAAATCAGAGAGAACTCAGGGCTTTTATTGGAGAGACACCTTTTTTCCAACAGTCTTAAAGATTGGACAAAGTTCTCCTCCGCTGTACCTAGGCAGTGTATTCTGATGTCTGATAATGAAGAAAACTAAAAGGAACATCCACATGCTCTTTGATTCATTTTTTTTCACTCAAGGGAGGTAGTAATTCCACTACAGTGACACAATGGCCTCGTTCAGACTGCCAGCCAAAATCCAAAAGAGCCATCCAGTTCCAGTCTGGATGGGCTAAAAATAGAAGTCTGAACAGTCACAAATCACATGAAAGCCGATTTTTGCAGACCGGATCGAAACCACCTTCGGGAGGTAGTTTCAGATCGCATTTGGACAAATGCGTCTCAGTCTGAACCGCTCCAAACACTCAGATCGGTTTTGACTGTCCGTCACATCTCTCTATGCGGCATGCGTAGCGCGGAGACGAGGTGTCCACCGGCAGCCGGGCCCGTAACGGGGGCGTCCATCCGCCCGGTTTCTCCCCTGGTGTGTCTGAGATGTTCTGCACCTCTACTGTACAGTGATAAGGCCAATATACTGAGGTGACCTGCCTCCATCATGTTTGTTGTTGTTGTTCTTGTCGCTGTCGCAATTATATGACGTCAGACGCTCTGACGCCGTTACTACAGCAACCTGTCAGATCAGTCGATAATGTGGCCCAGTCTGAACAGAGCCATATCCAATTTGGACACTTGCTAAAAACAGTGTGGACAGTCAGCCCTAAAAATCGGATTTGAGTAGGAATCTGATTGGAATCAAATTCTCCTGCAGTCTGAACGCGGCCAATGAGTCAGCACAGAGCACTGAAACCCACACTGTAACAAATTGTTGTAAGAAAACAGCCAAATTGTGACAGCAACATACTGTTTTCCATTTAAAAAGGTATTATACTGTAGAAAACAATGCATTCTGGGCAATATTTGTAGGTAGCTTGCCATTTCCCATAAAATATATGATATGTTAATGGCTGTATTTTACTTAACTAACTCAGTCAGTATATGGTATATTCAAATTACTGAGGTTACAGTGAAGACAGCGCTTAATTCATAGTAATTGGCTTTCAGACAGTAATAAGGTCTATTTACAAAAAAAATGACTGTATTCTATACTACAACAATATTGCAACTAGCTAACCAAAAAAAGACACAGAATTACCAAAAAAGACACAAAATTATTTTAAAAAGACACAAAATTACCAAAAAAGACAAACAATATTGCATCTAGCTTCAGCACTATACTGTGTTTTAGTCTACAGTAAAATTCAATGAAATGCAGAATTTTACTGTAATTCAGTATGTGGTTTTATCACAGTAACATACTGTAAAGTAGATAACAGTAGATGAACTGTAAAATTAACAATAGAATGCTGGCAACCCAGCTGCCAGTATTTTACTGTTAATTTACAAGACAATCGTTTACAGTGCAGCTGCATATAAAGGCCTTACACACCTGGGCCAAATCAGGGGCAATCAGAGACACACACACCTGACCTGCACTAAACTGGTCACTGATCCACACTCACTGAGTGGCAAGTGTGAGTACCTCTCACAGTTTCATACAGATTCAAACAGCTCCAGCTCATGGTTATCACGATGGAAAGTGGTGCACTGCTCCTTTATTATCTCAACCCTCTGAAGTACATGAGGGATTGGGCTGCATGTCACTCCCACCTGATGTGTTAAATGCATGTGAAGTGTGACCCATACATGACACACATACCCTTACACTGGTAAGGGGAGTATGGGAGTTGAAGTATGGAGATGTGAGACGTGAGGGGGGTGGTAAGTGGGAGTGACAGAAGTAGAAATGACATGATGTGGGGGTTAAACATACTGGGTAATGGAGAGATGAGGAGGAGGGAGAGAGAGAGATGATGGGAGGGCATATGAATATTTGATCTTGCGGTAAGAAGGGGTTGGCGAAATGGGAAAGGGCCGTCCCAGAAGCCTTTGTGATGAGTGGTGCTGTAAAAATATTTACCTTAAACACAGCACTGTGGGATATGAGCAGCAGGGAGGGAGAGTGAAGAAGTGGGGGGAAAAGGAGGAGAAGGAGAGCTCTGATGTCCTCGCTTCCTTCCTTCCATCTTTCCTTTCCCGCAGCCTTCTTCTTCTTCTTCTTCTTCTTCAGCTTCCCCGTCAAATAAAGTGGGTCAGCATTACACATCAGTACAACCCGCTGGAGGGGAGGAAGGGGAGGATTTAAGCTACGAGAGAGAGAGAGAGATAGATCGGGATGATGGGAAGAGAGGTAAGAGAGAGTGCAAAAAGAAAACTGCAAAGTGTTTATGCATAGAGAATGAATGGCAATAAGGAGAGAGGGAGATAGAGGGGAGTTTGAGAAAGAGCAGGGTTGGAGGAGGGGAGGAATAAAGAGTGAAGAGGAGCGTGGAAGAGAAAGCAATGATTAATTCATCTTTATGTTTCGTGGGCCACAAGCAGCGCGGGTCTGGCGGCTGCTGGCCCTAAGAGGCTCCACATGATGGAGAGTCGACCATTACCGTGTTTAAAGCATCGCCTCCCAACACCCCCCTCACATCTTCTCTCACTCCTCATTTAGATCCTCGGGTTTACGCAGATTTGTTGTCCAAGTGTGGGTGATGATGAATCGATGAAGGCAGAGAGCCGGGGGAGAAGAAGAGAGAGTGAGAGGTAGATGAAGAGATTGAGAGCAGGATTAACCCGGCCATGTGTCAGCCTGCGCTCGTGGGTGTATTTACCGTATCCGGTATCTCTGAACACATGTTTACCCACCTCGCAGACTTCCACAAGGCATTCGTCATATTTCCCTCTGCGTGCCCCACAGGCCAGCGTGACATCAGAGCGGGCCAAAATAGTCACAGACTGTTTCTTATTCTGGGCAGAGCGGTCGCTGATACAAACACAGGTGATAAAAAAAAACCAGGAGGGCACGGTTTGTTATCTCACCAGCATGGATACTACATACTAAACACAGCACAACTCACTTTACTCACCTTTTTATGAAAAGAGTAAAGATTACAGTCAGAGTAAAACACTGAAACAAACATTTATATTGGTTTTAACCCTTTGATGCACAACATGGGTCTAAAGTGACCCTACAGAGTTTTTATGTTCTCTTTGCAATAAATTATTTTCATCATTCAGTATCCCAGGTTTTCCTTAATTAGTTTGTTTTTGATCATCATACATCCTAATTTTATGTTTTCCTTTATTCATTTTTTAAGAAAATCCCTTTTTGTGTCACTAGTCTTCTAATGCACAACATGGGTCAAAAATGACCCAGATCCATTTTTTTAGCTAAGTAGCTTGCTAAGCTAACTACTTAGCTAACTTCTTGGCTAAATATTTTGCTAAGTATCTTGCTAAGCTATCAACTTAGCTAACTTCTTGGCTAAGTAGTTAGCATAGCAAGCCACTTAACCAAGTAGTTAGCTATGTAATAATACAAAAACTTTTTTTTCTTCATAAAGTATGAGAGGCAAAATGGAAATAATAATCCGTTATCAAAAACAAGATATTTAAAGAATAGCTACCTGGACTATTCAATCATAAAATAAGTTGTTATCAAAAGATCGAGCACAGAAACACACAGCAAGCATTAAATAACATGGGAAATGAATGCGAATGAATTACATAATCCATACATTCACTTTGAGCTGTTTCCATTGGAACTACTTTGTACTGAAGAAACAGTTTAAGTGAAAACTATTGAGACTGTGTTCTGTGGATATCCAGGATAACAAGGGCATTTATTTATAAGGAAAGAGATGTTGCTGCTGAATTTTTTAAATGTCATTTTTCACTGTGCTGAGCACGACAAACATTATTCCATTCTCCTCCTCATGATGTATTTATTCAATCATATTTTCTGTACATTTTATTTCCTAATATGAACATTTAAATTCTCTTTCTACACCCACACTCTAGAAGGCATTGATGCCTGACTGTCCATAATCAGGAAGTAATGGATGATGTTGATGAGTCCATTAATTCCTGATAACGGACACCTTGAAGAGCTTTATACCCCTAACACCATGATCCCCTGTTCAAGAAAAAAAAGACCATTAATTTGAGTTATTCACAAGCCATAACTCACACCTGAGGGGTTGACTAATGCCTGGAACAATCATTACCACCCCGTGGGGTTCTTGCATGCAATGAAAACATTCTCCAGTAAATAGGACAAACCTTTCACACAACTTGGCAGCAGGAGGATTCAAAGTCAATAATACTGTGTATAGTCAAAGGTAATATCACTTGACAGTGATATAAAAATTAAACTGTCTTGTTTTTGTCCCTAAATCAATTTCAAGAGTTTTGCAAATGACAACAGTAACTTTCAACATCTTCTTATCATTCAGCCATCTTTTATTCAAAACTGGGGGTTTGGGGGGCAGTGGAAATTTAGGGGGAGACAGCAGGTCAACAGTAGATGTCAAATAGAAAGCGTGTATATCATCTAAAACCTGAAGATTAATTTGAGATGCGGCTCAGCACTGCATGTCAAGTTGTTCTGATCATAAATCTTTAATAAAAAATGACATAATAAATCAAAATCAAAGGTATATAAGGGCTCAAAACATTATATAGGCTACATACATTATATTTTTTCTTTCTGAAGTCTTTCCATCTCAACTATGTCCCATAAGATGTTGCAGCAATTTGGGGGTTGATACCATTTGTTACACTCAGTTGGTGCTGAATTAGGCCTTTTTTCTTATTGGAGAATTGATAGAAATGGTAAAAAACAAAAAAATGTATAAACCTACAGAATATTACATCAATACACCAAGACCTTTGGAACAACACAGAAAAATCCATGCTGTGATTAGGTTTCAAGAAGAAACATTTTGACATTTCTGTATTTTCAGCAATTGGATGACGAGCACTTCTGTTCTCTAAACTGTTGAGAAACCTCCTTATTGTCAATATAGTTTATCATAGCTTGTGATAATGCTAGAGGTCACAGCAGCTCATTTTATACACTGAGCTCAAGCTTCACTGACAAACATCATCACACATGAAGAAAATTGGGCTCATTGAATCCATAAGAGTCTCAGCATTCCAATGATACAAAGTTTATGCAACTCACAGACTGCTTAGTGAGCCCAGTATGCACACATATGCAGATACAGCAGGCAAAAAATAATGCACGAGAAAAAGGAGATTTGTGGCATTTTCATTCACATATCTTGAGGTCAGAGGCTCGTAAATTGCCATGTCCTTGCTAAAATAGCCCAACTTATTTCACCCCCTTCAAAACATATTATGCAGTTTTGATGGGTTTGTATATCCAAAGTGGTAGATACCAAAATCTACCTATTTATTTATATTCTGTTGACATAAAAATTGTCCAATTTAAGTAAATAAAGTCTTAATGTACTGGAGTTAGTCTGTAACTCAGTAACCCAGGTCAAATAATTATTCGTTATTGACTTCCCTCAAGATGTTGACAAGTTATGGAAATATTCTGAGCTGTTGACTTTGCCAAACAGAGTGTAAGCCAGAGTCAAGGAGACATTTTGTACATTCAGTCTGGTTCCAGCTCCTCTCTGTTTACCACTACATCACCTCTTCACTTTCTCTTTAAGCATCTGCCAAGACAAATCCAGCACATCTGAAGCAGCTCAACCTGTGCAAACCAAGGTGAAGTGCCTTCGCCTGATGCCATCCAAACCCAGCTCGGTCCCCCTAAAGCCTGCCAGGCTTGATGAAAACATCAGGACTTTTCTCAGGCTTTAAGAAAAAAAAAAACTACAAAGCAAAAAGGTCTTTTTAAGTCTGGCGCTGGGACACCGTCGTGAGCGCGTGGCTCAGCTCCTCGCCGACATCAAACGGTTGGCAGAGGGTTTGCCAACCAGCTGGTGCAGATGGCCGGACTCAAACGGGGCATTCTAATGAGAAGCAGGTAGAGCATTAGTAGTCTGGGCAGGGTGGCAGCGCCCAGGAGACACATACATCCAGCTCTAAGCAGCAAAATGCAAAGAGGGGGTGTGTGTGCATGCTTTAAGGAGCGAGGAGGGGGAGAGGGAACCAAGGTGGACTCTTGACAACTTATTTTATCCTACAGACACATTCATATATCCATATGAACACATACATATAGAATCATCACATAGCTCAGTCAGGCAGCATGCAGTGTCAGAGTTGAAACAGCATAAGACAGCCTCATATCTGACACAGAGCTGGCTGCTGGAGGATCCTCTCACTCTGGGGTGGAAAGTGGGGGTTAATCAGTTCATGAGGGCCAGTCAACAGCAGGCCACCACTGCCACCTGGTGGGCTGAGTGGGTAACCACCCTCTGAAAGGAGGTCAGTGTTGAGGGAACAGCAGTAGGAGGAACATGCATGCCAACTCGAGGACACTGAGGTGATGTGATGAATTTAACCAGTCAATTATCTTTTGATGGAGTTAACCCTCTGGAGTGCATGAAAGCGCCAGAGCACGACTTCTTCACAACGTAAAAACGAAGCAGCATGGAGCCCTGCTGTCTCTCTAAAATTTTGGCTTTTCCACAAGTTTCCATGTCCATTTTAGTGCGTCAACTCTTTTTCAGCAAAAGTTAAAATAACCACGATTTTGCAGATTTTGCAGTTTGCGTTTCAACATTTTTAATGCAATCTTTTTTTTGTTTACTGTTTTCTTTTTGTGATTTTGGGCTATTTTTTGTGTGTTTTTTGTGTGTGTTCTGTGTATTTTTATGGTGATTTTTGCAAAATAGTGAGCTAATGTTTGAGTTTATAGTTGGTGGGTACATGATTGAGTGGATTTAAGCCATGATTTTATTTTAGATTTAAAACCAACGAATGTGCTGATGTCTCTGATCTCATTTGGTACTGAGTTCCAATAAGAGTTCATTTCTTATTTTAAGCGTTCAACATGCTTATTTCTAGATTTAATAATCTTAATCTAATCTGATTACACTTGAGGGAAAAGCACAAGACACCAAATGACAACTAGAGCAATGAAAGTCATGTGCTGTTTGACCCTTCCAACCACCCTGTCCTTACTTTGTCATTCTTAAAATATGGAATGGGATGTGTGAAGAATTAAAACAATGTTCAAACATGAAACACTTCAAAATCAAATATAAAGAGCATGTGTTCACACGATATAGGGATGAAAATGGGTGTGAAATGACAGTAGGTGGTTATTGTTGATGTTTTATTTTTTAAAGGTATTACTATTTTCTTTTTTTTTGTGTGTTGTTGTTTGTTTGTTTGTTCATTGTTGTCTCATTATGACTAAATGGGTGTGTACTTATGTGTTTGTAAGTTAATAACAAGTTATGTATGTTAATAATGGTAATAACAAGTTTATAAACTACATTACTATGTGTTATACACACATATATATAAATATTATTGTTGTTATATAACTGAATATAGTAAATTAACATAGGGAGAAGGGGTGGGATTTAATAAGCTTTGGCTTCTTCCCACTCCTTTTGAACACAAATAAGTGTTGAGTCTTGTTGTATTTTCATTTTGTGTTGTTGTCTTGTATTTCTTGTTGTTCGTTTGTTTTTAAATGTTCATCTGCTGTGTCTTATACCTTATACAGACACTAATAAGGTGCTTTCTGCCTCAGTATCATGCTTTACAAAGCATGTCTGACAACTTTAAACTGGAAATTCTGCTTGACTGGAGGCATTCATTACTTGCTTTTAAAATGTGTCTTGGGTGATCGGATCACAAGTGTTTTCTGTAAGTCACTTTGGATAAAAGTCTCTAAATGACTAAATGTAAATGTAAGTGGTCAGTATCAAATACAAGTGTAAACATTGTGTAAGTTGCATTGTGGTGTAATATCATGTGACTCATACTGGGGACAAGTGGTGAAATCTAATGTGTACTCAAATAAAGGTACTTAACCCTCTAGAGTCCATGAAACCACCTGCACATTACTTCTTCATGACGTGAAGACATAAAAATGAAGCAACGTCGAGTCTTGCCATCAGCCTCCCTCCCTTTGAAACTCCATACCAGATTTTTTTTTTAATATTATATTTGGCCAAGTAAAACCGGAGATAATGTCAAATATATTTAGTATAAAAATAGAGAATATAGAGATTATCCTCATTTTACCTGTTATATGTAATATTTGCAACCTGTGTTCGTATTTGCAACATTTAAAATTCTGTGTTTTGAAATATAATTTTCAAGATCAGATTTTATGTTTTCTTTTGTTTTTCTTCTGGGTTCAACATTTTTATCAAGTAAGTAACGCCAACATGGCATGGTGAAGATTTTTTAACAGACATAATAGCCCAAGATTTCAGAGGGTTAAGTACAATAATGAGGTACTTGAACTTTACTTGAGTATTTCTATTTTATGTAATTTTATACTTCTACTCCACTACATTTAGAGGCAAATATTGGACTTGTTACTCCGCTACATTTAGCTGACAGCTTCTTCTTTTTTTTTTTTAAATTAAACCTCATAACAGTATATTAAGTAGTTAAAATGAGCTCTATCTTTTAAAATAAAGTGCATCGATGATAACACTCAAATAATATATTTATAATATATAAAACACTCTGCATAATGAATACTTTTACTTTTGATACTTTAAGTACATTTTGATGCTGATACTTTTGTACTTTTACTTCAATAAGATTTGAATGCAGGACTTTTACTTGTAGTGGAGTCATTTAACAGTGTATTAGTACTTTAACTGAAGTAAAGTGATCTGAATACTTCTTCCACCCAAGGTTATAATAGTTTTGGATTTTTTATTAGTCTTAGTTTTAATATCGTTGTGAATTTTTGTTTTCAAATTCAGTTAGTTTTAGTTTTTAGAGTGAGTTTTCTAGTTTTAGTTTAGTTTTTATTAGTTTTACTTTTAGTTTTTTGGAATGGGCTATGTGTTGGGTGTGAGATTCAAAGAGGTCTTAATCAATTTAGCCTTTATTTCCTTTGGTTTATCCATCTCAGCCCCAATAAGGTTATTAACTCTTACAGTTCTGCACTGTAAAAAAATGTTTGTAGAAATAACAGTAAAACACTGTCAAATACATCAGAAATAGGGCGTAAAATGAAAAATTGTATATCACCGTATTAGACACTTTTAATTACCGTAAATCAAAGAATAGCACAAAACTTTTACTTTTACTGTCATAAACTGGAAGAAACACACAGTTTTGGTGTAAAAATATAACATTTTCATGCAAAATTTATGGAGAAATACCATGATGTGTGAATGAATGACACAATAACCCTAAAAAATAACAGGATTATTCAGTCTAAATGACATTTTTTGCTGATATTTACATTTAAATTTAGAATAGAAAACCCACTCACTGTAATTTTTACGGTGAGGTTCTGGCAACCACAGCTGCCGGTATTTATCCGTAAATTAAACAGATTATTTTTTACAGTGTGGGTGTTTGAATTTTGGTTGCAGTGTAGACTTCCCAGTCTCAGGAAACATATTTACCATGTGTTCCTGCATGCTGACCAACAGAATCCTCTTTCTAATAGAAACACTGGATTATGTATGAAAAAAGTTGACAAAAACAAAGGACATTTTCACTATAATTTTCGTTAGTTTTAGTTAGATTTGCAACCATATAATACAATTTCAGTTAGTTCTCTTTTTTTTTTTTAAACTCTTGTTTTTATTTCACTTAAATGTCAATTCATTATTTCGTTAGTTTAACTATAACTATAATCATCTTGCTTCCACCACTGCTGGGGACTAAAAGTCGGATATCTCTCTCATTTGTTTTTAAATCTGTCTCTTGCGAGTCCTCAAACTTTATGAAAGTGAAATGCTGAATAAATTGAGTGGCCCTTCAGCTGGCTCATTAGTCATTGAAGGAAGACATGAAACATGTACAACTTAACAGGTTAACATCAAACTGACCTACATACTAGCTTTTAATTTCACCACTATTTTCTTACAAACAGCATTACAGCACAGCACAATTTTAACAACTAACAACTAAAATTGTCATGTGTTGGATAAGCCAGTGCAGTCTGAGGCTGTAATGTGTGCACTGCAAAAAAAGAAAAGTGGGGTGAACTCAAAATGTCAAGGCAACAAACTTCGATAAAATTTTAAGTTGGAAAATTAAACTAAATATTTTAAGTTTTGTTTTTTGAGTTTGCTCAACTCTGAATTCAGATTTTTGTCAACTCAACTGTAAGTTGTACTAACTTATAATTTTACATTCTAATAACTTTTAATCCTTACTTCTGCTAACTTCTGCAATGTGCTGAATTGGCACGATTGTAACGCTGCTATGAAATGTCAGCTAATGTTGCGACCACAATTTTGAGTTAGCATTGAACTATTAGCAGAACTATTGTCCCTTGTTGTGAACCCCAACTTAAAGATATAAGTAACAGCAACTCACCAACTTGTTTTTGAGCAGACAACTGGCTTCCTTTGTTGTGCTAACTTACATTATTGCCCTAAATGTCAATAATTTATATTTCCAAGTTTTACCAACTTAAATCACTGTTTTAGGCCAAAAAATACAAGTTGGCTTTTTTGCAGTGTGTCCATTGAGGATCTGCAGCATAAAAAGCTGCAGTAAATGAGTTGGTTGTTGATGGATTCAGTGAAGTAGAATGTTGTTTGCAGCGAGTCTCCAGCAGAGGTCTGTGTTCAGCAGTCTATGTCCTGCAGAGCAGACAGGCTGCAGCAGGAAACAGGCCTCTGTGGAGAATGCTGCCTTCAGGGGATCTGTGTAAGTTTCTACTCCAAAGTTTTAAACATAAAACAGTATATTGCATGTAAGATGCTTTAAATTGAAAAAAAAAAAACTATTTCCTTATGCTATGTTACTTTAGGTGGAAGTCATTTTGCATTTCAACTTGCACAACTTGCATCATCAGAGATTAGTTTTAAATAATTAACTGAAGAGTATTTATTTAGAAGCCAAAAGTAGAGCAGTGAACATTTCTGGCATGGTGACCCTGATGTGTTTTTAATAACATACAGGTCACAATAAAAATGTATTTTTAAAAACGACATTTTTTAAGTTTCTCAAAAAGAAACAAAAGAAAAACAAATCAGATGTTTTATTTTTTTTTAAACTTTCACATTGTTGTAGCTTATTGCACACTGACTTTTTTTTTATTCAAAGAAAGAAAAAAATGTATACAAACCTTTTGAGAGTAGAGAAAAGAAAGACTGAAGGAAACCTTTACACTTGCTTTGATTTGTTTCTGCATATACATTTGAATTATCAACCAAAAGGAAACTGATCACAATTTGTATCTCGTGATTTATATTCTGTCCATGTTGTTGCTGATAATAAATCTTCCTCTGAAAGTTGACGAAGAAGTATGATTTGTATTTGCTCACAAACTTGAATTCAGCTTTCTGTATTATGCTGAGCATGTGTTCACTGTTACTCAGCCTCTCCCATCTGAAAAGTTTCATTTTCTATCTGTTCATAATTACTGCTCTTTGTTCTGCTTTCACTTGGATTAGATTTATTGGATATGTGATACCACCAAACCCAAATCCTGCCACAGAAATATGATAGATGTCAATACGGCCGTATTTCAAAGCAGATTATCTTCTCAGAGACTGTAATTAGCAGAGGGTCGCAGTGTATGAGCCTGTGGCACCACACTGTTCTGGACGGGAACACAGAGTTTTGAGACCCGGTCAGTGGATAAAATCATGGAAATGTTTATGAATATGATCAGAGGCGGCCACAGATGTTTATGGAGAGATTATTTTTTTTACATACAAACTGTGGTCTGTGCAGTTTATTTTCAGGAAAAGGAAAAAAGTGTGTAGATATGTGGACCCCCCAGAAAAAGGCTTCTACTAACACCTTCCAAATAATACATGCAGTCATTTAAAATATATATCCAGTATACATTATTGTTCATGCCAATTTATTTGAGCTGACTTGGCAAAAACTCTGATTTAATTATAATAGCCAGAAAAATTAGCTTTGCACATTTGCAACCTTTTTTTGTTTGGAGTAAAAATAAGTCTATAAAAATGTGAAAATAAACAAGCATTAAAATGTGTCTTTGTTCTGGAAATGGGCATGACTTAAAGGCTGATAATTATCTGAGTCCATAAAATGCGGCTCTTTTTCCTCGGCCCATCTCTTTTGTGGCCTGTAAACTGGGATCATATGGGTTCACTACGGGTTGAAATCAGTCACAGTCTGTCTACCTTAAGTCAAGCAGACAGGGATGATGGGCTTTAGGAAACCATTCATTGCAGCAAACACACACTTTTCAAGCCCCATTGAAACATTGACCTGCTCAAATGATCTGAGGGCAGAGTATCTGTTGCTGTTACCTCACTGCTCCCTGCTTTGTCTTTGTTGTTTCCACTCCTCTTTTTGTCGTTTATACATTTTAAAAACACAAAAAGTGCTTAAATAACTTAAGTTCAAACTTAATGTGAAGCTGGAAGAAACTGTAAGAACTGTTGTAAGAAGTTCACAGACACCAAACTTCTGTCTTAATAACTTTTTTTTTTTATCTTTAACCCTCTGGAGTCCATCTATTTATTGAAAATACACCGAGCATGTTTTACAGTGATAACTTTATTTAGATATTATATGTAGACAAGCTGAGAAAGCCAGTTGAAAGTGCAATCGTAGGAGCTTTCACAAGCTGTGTCATTTATGTTTCTAGACCTTTTTTAAAATGTGAATTTTCTTTGTACTAAACTATTACTATTTTTAATTTATATGCAAATAGACACGTTGTTGATGTTTTTATAGTTATTTATTTATTTCATTATTTTCTGCTGTTTTTGTGTGTATAAATAGTGAAAAAAAAATTGGTACATTTCCATAGAAACCAAGAAATGCATAGGAGATTGACACATTTGAACCAAAATCTCCTGGAGTTCAGAGGTTTAAGTGTGTGTGCCTCTAGTCTTCATGCAGAAATATGGGTACATTCACATGATCCTTGCATGGTCCCATTTCCTGAATTGAGAAGTTGTTCTTCCGCCTTCGCTGTGAGCTTTTAGGTCATAATGTTCAAACAACATGACCACTTCAAAGAAGATGTGTTCTATTTTATTGCTTTTCCCTAAAACCACTAAAATATTGCTTTGCCTCACTTGTTATCAGGGTTAATGCAATAACAGAATTAATAAAATGTTCCTTATCATCAACCTGTAATTTTATCAGCCAAGGAGGCTACCAAGTTGGCAAATAATGTACCAGCATTTTTGACCTGCGGGGGCGCTCATACACTGCAAAAAAGCCAAAATGTATTTTTTGGCCTAAAACAGTGATTTAAGTTGGTAAAACTTGGAAATAAATTATTGACATTTAGGGCAATAATGTAAGTTAGCACAACAAAGGAAGCCAGTTGTCTGCTCAAAAACAAGTTGTTGTTACTTATATCTTTAAGTTGGGGTTCACAACAAGGGACAATAGTTCTGCTAACTCTTATTTCTTTGTTGTGAAATGCAGGAAAGCGGCGAAATTCAGTCATTAGCGAAAGCTAGCGGCTAACTGATGCTAGCGGCTAACTGATGCTAGCGGCGCTGCTTGTTAAAGCTACAAGAGTAGCCATTAGCATATCAATGCTAACTCAAAATTGTAGTCACAACATTAGCTGACATTTCATAGCGGCGTTACAATCGTGCCAATTCAGCACATTGCAGAAGTTAGCAGAAGTAAGGATTAAAAGTTATTACAATGTAAAATTATACGTTTGTACAACTTACAGTTGAATTGACAAAACTCTGAATTCAGAGTTGAGCAAACTCAAAAACAAAACTTAAAATATTAAGTTTAATTGTCCAACTTAAAATTTTATCGAAGTTTGTTGCCTTGAAATTTCGAGTTCACCCAACTTTTCTTTTTTTGCAGTGTAGGGATTTTCCAAGTGTGATGCTTTTGTTCCAAAGTCCTGCTGATCCAGAAGCTCAAGCCCAGTCCAAAGAACTGATCTTTCTCTAACCCTAACCAAGTCTTTTTAGTACACTAACCATTCTTCAACCACAGCATTGCACCATGGAACATCATTCTTTTTACGAAGCTTGACAATATTTGTGTTTTCACAGTATGAATAACACACACCTTGCCCTGGACACACAAGGCCACACCCATCTCATTAGGATACAAGCATTTCCTAAATGGGAAACTTTGTGTAGAAAATACAAGAAAAACATCATTAAATGTGCCAAAACCAAAAGGAACAGATTAAAAATAATGAATTAATGCATAGTGAAGTAAACCTTTAAAAGTTTTAAGTAAACAACTGATTTCAAAAAAGCTGGGACACTATGACAAATGTAATAAAAACAGAATGCAATGATCTGCAGATCTTGCGCAACTTACATTCAAATGAACACAAAACAAATTTGATGTTGGGAGAATGTTTTTTGTGAAATACATGCACATTCTGATTTGATAAGTGCTGGAATTTATTTACACAGCATCCAAACTTTTTTGGACTAGGGGTTAAAGTATAAAGCTTCATATAAGACTTTTTTCTGTTATTTAACAGTATTATCTGTTATATTTTTAACTTATCAACCATTTATATTAGCTTTTGCCACTTTTTGAGGCCTTATATCTTACCATGGAAAATCAAAGTGTGTGTGTCATCTTTTTTGTTCACTTCATGCATATAAATCTAAACTCTTATATAAAATGTGTGTTGCTTCCGCCATAATGCCCAGGTTTGTATCTGCAGTGCACATAAGGGCCTGTTTGTTCCCATCCTCTGTGTGTGTGTGTGTGTGTGTGTGTGTGTGTGTGTGTGTGTGTGTGCCAAGGGCCCATCTGGCTCCTATGAGGGCCGCTGCTTCACGGTGCCTCAGCCTGATTCATGGGCGCTGGACAGCCTCAGCTGCTATCCCACTTCCACCGTTTTACATCACATACCTCTCCAAAAAACACTACGCATACCTCCCAGCTCCCACCGCTCTCCCACCGTCACACCAGCTCTGCAGAGACACTTTATTTCTCCGGGTAGGTAGAATCCTCCAAGAATGTTGGCCATCATTTACATCTGCTTCCGTCCATCTGCTTCATGAAATCCCTGCTTGTACTTGATCTGGGAGTTACTGTTCAAAGCCATCTTTGTCTTTTCCCCTTGCTTTCTCTCAGGGATTACCAATTTTACCTCAAATGCCACAAACCCTCAATACCACGCCCTTTTGGAAGGATGTGTGTGCTAATTACAACCAACTTTCCTCTGTGTGTTGTTTTTCCTTTCTCCTCCTCCTAATTCACTCTGCATCTTAATCATTCACTCCCTTTCTCTTGTCTCTTCAGCTTTCACACTCGCCAACATGACGTAACCACAAATACGAGGTTGCCAGTGTGTCCTCAGACTCCTGGCCAAACCTCGCTGCATTGGCTGTGCAACTCGAAGGCGATTCTGTTGCACAATCTGCAGCCACGAGGCACATATGAGTACTCAGATATGCTCTCACAGACGGCCCCCTGTCAGTCATGCAGCAACACCGCAGAGCCAGTAAAAAAGAATACGGCAAATAAAAAGCATGAGTTATGAATGGATGAATTCAAGTCCTCTGCTGATATGACAGTAACCTTTAACAGCTTCACTTCTCCTTATCAGTGTTCTCAACTAGAATGACTGTAAGATACATTTTTATCAAATTTACTGTGTTTTTTAACTACCTTTCCCAGATTGCTTCAGTCAAACTGCTTTTGTTTGGTTTCTCCTGCAGCAGTAGTTACATTGTTTGAATGCAAATATAGTCTATTCTTTGGTACAAATTACAAAATAAAAGATCAGCGTTTAATGTAGAAATTTAGGTTGTGACCCTCAGCAGTCGGTAACCAACTAAGTGATGTTTATAGATGGTTTATAGACGAATTATTAACCATTTACAAAGTGCTATACATATTTAATCTTTAAATGTTTTCAACCAATTTCTTAAAGGTATATGAATCATTTCAAAATCATTAACATACTTAATATGGTGTTAAAAATGTTATAATCAGTGCAACTAAAACTATTGTGTTTTATTTTATTGTTATATGGACCACCCCTGTGTCCGAAATAAAGTGTTGATTGATTGATTGATTGATTGATTGATTGATTGATTGATTGATTGATTGATTGATTGATTGATTGATTGATTGATATTATATAACTTTTCATTTTAATTTAATTGTTTGTTAATGGTAAAGTTACGATAAACTCACATTAATATACCATCTATTTGCCATTTATAAATGATTTTGTTAGTCAAATATTAATACATTATGTATTTACCATTCTAAATGGACTATATACAGTTTATAAATTATGATTAAACATTAATAAACTATCTGTTTAACATTTATAAATGATGGTTATTGTAAAGTGTTACCGTCCTTTCCATTAACTCCAGTGTGCTCTGTGATTAGAAAGTCAGATCAAATAATAATAGTGAAACAGCTCAATCTGCAGCATACAATAGCAAAAATATCATGGCAGCTGAGTGTCCGATGCTCAGTAAATGTGATGGTGTTGACAGAAGAGGAATTGGTGCCTTGGGCAATGAAGAATGAGCTAGTTTCACATATTATCTGTTTATTATTTTTATGCATTGGTGTTGACATTAAAAAAATGACCACAGTCGCTGTTCATTTTTTCTCTCCATAACCTTAAAACTGCACAATGTAATCCCGTAAGGTGATTCTTTGTATTCATTATTCAAAAAATGTAAAATGGTATTAAATATGTCTTATAATTAAAAATTAAATATGATGGATGATATTAGATAACATACTTTTTAGGAAGTAGAAACTCAACTGTACCACTAAGCTTAACCTCTTTTTATGGACACAGAACTTTATTTTGAAAAGCCTGTTTTCATGCTCGAGTGGCAGTCACCAATCGTAATAGTGTGATTAGATTTGTGAGATTCAAGTCAGGTCAACCTCAGTTGTCCAGTTATAACTTACAAAACTAAAATCATGAGTTCATGAGCTTAAATGAATAGACTTTAAGGCTCACTGATGATTTACTACGATGTTATTTAAGTCTGTGTTTCCCAGCATTCATTGTATTTGGGTTAAAGGACCCAGGAAGCTCTTTTTTTTTAGACTGTTACATAATGGAGGTTTGTCGTCTGATTTCTCTTTGAGTCACAGGGTTTTTGCTCATAAAATCACCTGTCCAGTCCTGATCCACTTCAAAGACTCCCACACACTTCAGACATTAAAGTCAAATTCGGCCAGCAATAAGACAAAACCAGCAACAATTTAAGAATGTGACCCATAAAACAACAGACTGTCTGCTTTCCCTAATAAACTGAAAATAACAAAATGTTAAATTCTACAGCTGTTATTTTGACTTTGAGTAAATGAACAGAAGAAAAAAACTAAATCCTTATATATTATATTAAAAATTATTTTAAATGTTCAATGTTAAGTTTGCTGTTAAGCCTGAAAATATAATTTTCCTTGTAATGTACAGGTGAGCTGAGGATGAATCATGTGTGGAAGACAAATACAGAGTTATCTAAGATAGAAATTAACTGAGAAGGTGTGCACACCTGACCATTTCTTCATTATACAATCATGGAACAGAAATCTAGCCATTTCCATGGTTTTCTTGATAATAGCCAAAATCATTATCAAGAAAGCCATGGAAAACGTCTAGATATCAGCTCTCAAATTAAACCCTAATGAGCTATTTTTGTTGTTATCATTATATTTGTCCAAAGAAATGTACCTTTAGTTGTACCAGGCAATAAAATGAAGAAGAAACTGAACAAAACAAGGGTGGTCTAATAATTTTTTCCACGACTGTAAAAATATACTCTAAATTTCTGAGTGATTTCTGGTGACATATGTTGTGCAAAAGTGTTTTGGGGTAATTCTGAGTTGGCGTTTTTTTTCTTTTTGTTAGGTCAAATTTTTGAATAATTAAATGACAACAAATTAGTACTATCATTGTGGATAGTATGGGCGACAGCATTCCGTACTGTCAGACAATTTAGTTATGTTATCGTCTTTTAAAGGAACACTTGGACATTTGGTGAAACACTTTGCTTTCTTGCCAAGAATTAGAGCTGCTGCTGTGCTATGATGGAACTATGGAGCAATTTGTGAGCATATATATGTATTCATTCATTATTCATCAATTATCCAGAACTCTTATCCTAACTAAAGTTGTATACTCACCAGCCACTTTATTAGCTAGCAGGGTGTACCTTATAAAGTAGTGGTGCAGTCTTCTGGTTGGACGTGTTGTGGTTCAGAGATGGTCTTGTCAGACCTTGGTTGTAACCAGTGGTTATTAGAGTTCCTGTTGAACCAGTCTCCATTCTCCTCTGACCTCTGGCATCAACAAGCATCAAGGCTCTCTGGAGATTTTCTCTTTTTGGGACCATTCTCTGTAAACCCTAGAGATGGTTGGTAGGTCAGCAGTTTGTGAAATACTCACCCCAACAACCATGCCACGTTCAAAGTCACTTAAATCACCTTTCTTCCTCATTCTGATGCTGCTTTGAACTTCAGCAGCTCGTCTTCACCATGTCTACATGTCTAAATCCGTTGAGTTGCTACCACGAGATTGGCTAGTTAGATATTTGCACTAATGAGTAGTTGAACAGGTGTACCTAATAAAGTGGCTAGTGATTGTGTATCCTGGGTGAAGCTCTGTGTTTGTCCTTTACACTTCATAACGTCTGTCATAAGTACTGGACCACTAGAGGGTGCTGTCCAACAATAAACGTAACGATGGATCGTTAAAAGCATAACAACTTCTGGATTTTAGATGCCCCCCTGTTTCCAGTCTTAATGCTAAACGAATTGGCTTTTGACCATTGGTATACCTCCCTTCCCACTGGTAGACGGAGGCCGTCAAGCTGAGGAAGAAGGCCTATCGGGCTTGACTGGCCAAGGGGTCTCCGGAAGCAGCAGACAGATACCGTTTGGCCGGAAGGGCTGCAGCTGCAGCAGTCGCTGAAGCAAAAACTCGTATGGTATGGTATGGGAGGAATTCAGGGAGGCTATGGAGGAGGACTTTCAGTCGGCCTCGAAGAGGTTCCGGAAAACCGTCGGGTGACTCAAGAAGGGAAAGCAGGGCTTGGCTCAAGCCCAAGCAAGTATTTAACGGAGTATGGAAAGGAATCTCTGGCCAATTGTCGAACCTCAGATTCAGGAGGAACAATGCAGCTTTTGTCCTGTCCGTGGAACAACGGACCAGCTCTTTACCCTTGCAAGTCTTCTGGAGGGGTCATGGGAGTTTGTGTTTTGTGGACTTGGAGAAGGCTTACGACCGTGTCCCTCGAGGGGTCTTGTGGTGGGTACTGCAGCATTATGGGGTACCGGGCTCATTGCTCCGAGCTATCCGGTCCCTATATAACCAAAGAGCTGTGTCCACATACTCAGCACAATGTCAAACACGTTCCCAGTGGGTGTTGGCCTCCACCAGGGTTGCCCCTTGTCTCCGATTCTGTTCGTGGTCTTCATGGACAGGATCTCAAGGTGCAGCCGGAGGGAGGAAGGGATCCGGTTTGGTGACCTTAGAATTGCATCTCTGCTTTTTGCCGATTATGTCATTCTGGCTTCATCAGACCTCCAGCATTCATTGGGGCGGTTTGCAGCTGAGTGTGAAGCGGTAGGGATGAGAGTCAGCACCTCCAAGTCTGAGGCCATGGTTCTCTGCCGGAAAACAGTGGACTGCCCCCTCTGGGTGGGGAGAGAGGTACTGCCTCAAGCGAAGGAGTTCAAGTATCTTGGGGTTTTGTTCACGAGAACGGAGCATGAGATGGACAGGCGATTTGGTGCGGCATCAGCAGTGATGCGGGCGTTGTACTGGACCGTTGTGGTGAAGAAGGAGCTGAGCCTGAAGGCAAAGCTCTCGATTTACTGGTCCATCTATGTTCCAACCCTCACCTATGGACATGAGCTTTGGGTAGTGACCGAAAGAACAAGATTGTGGATTCAAGCAGCTGAAATGAGTTTCCTCCGTAGGGTGGCTGGGCTCAGCCTTAGAGATAGGGTGAGGAGCTCAGACATCTGGTAAGGATCCTCCCAGGCGCCTCCCGTTAGAGGTGTTCCAGGCACGTCCAACTGGTAGGAGGCCCCGGGGAAGACCCAGAACACGGTGGAGGGATTATATCTCTCGCCTGGCCTGGGAACGCCTCGGGTCCCCCAGCTGGACGTTGTGGCTGGGGAGAGGGATGTCTGGAAAGCCCTGCTTATCCTGCTGCCCCCGCGACCCGGCCCCGGATAAGCAGATGAAAATGGATGGATGGATGGATATATATATATTCTATATACTGACTTGAGAGTGGTATTTCCCAAAATGTGAAACACTTTTATTAAGTATTATTATAAATGATTGTGACTTTTACTTCCTGAAATCCCAACAAATATCAAACATAAAACGCATCACTTCCTCTGAACAATAAGGGATTTTTTTTCCAGGAAAAAAAATGTCCACTGTAAAAGTAGAAGCCTTGGCTAAAAAAAGTAAACCCGGGGTTGAGCGGGGTTCTGTCTGTCGACAGATGTCTCTATGTGAGTCCAGATGACTGTTAGAAAGAAATAAGCCCTGCCAGGAAGTCTGTTTCAACTTCAAACTTCACCGCTTTGTGTTTGTGCCTGCAATCAACGCTCAATAACATTACCTAGTCTTGTTCAAACTGTCCGTGGCATGTTATTGTATCATGATATTAATATTGTTCCTCTAAGTCAAATGTAGCTCTGCACACAGGAGGCCCTTAAGCCACAGTGTTAGTGACCACAACACACACACACACACACACACACACAGGACATGTGATTTTCCCTGGGCAAAGTAAGTCCCAACCAGCAGTGCCAGCGTGCAGTTGAAGAGTGGCACAGCGCTCGTATTGATGCAGTCACGTTGCTCTTGTTTTGCTAGCCGTCATTTCCTAGAAATTCCTGTCTGACTTCATTCCTCCAACCCTTTTCCCTCTGATCTGCGTCACCGTCTGACAATTGTCTTATGGTTCTACAGAGAAACACATGCAAGCTGGAACTCACACACTGTATATCGCTTCCGCTGACATACATAAAAAACACTGTATATATTGTTGTCTGCAGTCCTCTGCTCCTCTCCGTCTCTCTCATCATGTGATTCCATAAAAAAGCAAGAAAAAAGAATTTTGAAGGTTTTGCTTTTGCTCCACTGCTGTCAAAACAGTATCTTGGCTGCAGTGGATTCCCCTTAAAGTGATACGCCACACAAAATCTGTCATTCCAGCATCAAATGTTCACCAACTGTTGGCTTGAACGGCTGTAAAAGGTCAGAAGTTTTCTTGTTAACATAGAACAGCAGCTGTGGTCAGGTTGTGGCAATTGCCTCGAAAATTCATGATGGAAAAAAAGGATCAGAAACTTTCTCTAAACTATTCCTGCAGAATAAACCTTCCATGTGCAGTATGTTCCAAACACTCATAGCCTTCCCCAATATGGCTAAATATCCAGCTTTCACATGAACTTTGAGAAGTTGTGTTTAACTTTCACATTTTTACTCTATTCACTTCTTGCCAAGTGTAAGGCAACATAATTGATTGCACTCATGCTTGTCCGTTCAATAAAGTTGCAACCAGCAGCCCGTTAGCTTAGCTTAGTATAAAGACTTAAGACTTAGACATAAGCAGCACCTACACACAGTCTAGACACCAGAAAAAAACCAATGTTGGCATTGCATGTTTTTGCAACCAGATTGTTAAAATTAGAGATAAAAAATTTTGGCCAATTGCTAATGCGATTACGATATATGCAAAATGCATTCCGCCATTATCTTTTACTGATTAACTGCACTCGGGTCGCAGGGGGTGGGGGTGGAGCCGATCCCAGCTAACATTGGGTGAGAGGCGGGGTACACCCTGGACAGGTCGCCAGACTTTTCATGATCTCATTCAGTCCTACAGGTAATTTAGAGTCAACAATTAAACCAAACAAATTTATGGAACCTTACTGTTCCATGTTGGACGGCAAGATTTGAGAATGGTTTGCAGTGGTTCAGAAATGTCAAGATTTAAAGTATGTGTGGTTTGCAGAAACATACAATGAGAGAGAGAGAGGAGCCGTCCACTGCTGTTTTTTTGGTCCATAAAGGTTTTGTGTAGCGGATGATCTGGGTATTTCAGGATGGACTAGAACATGTTGACAGGTCATCTCTCCACCACCTCCTCCAGTGTGTCCAACCTGGCTCCAACCACAGAACCAGCTCTTTAGACCAGTCTGTCCAACCGCCTTCATCTCTGTGTGTGATGCTGCCTCCCCAGCAGACTGCAGCATAAAACAACACACTACCACCACAGACTGATAAAACATCTGCAGCATCTTACTACAGATGTCCAGAGATCTGAGCTTCAAGAAGAAAAAGAGGCGGCTCTGCCCCTTTTTGTAGAGAGCGTCTGTGTTTAGGGACCAGTCCAACTTATTATCCAGGTATACACCTAGATACTTAGAACTTGGCACCACCTGATAATTTGGTTGGCCACACATTTTTGTATATTTAGCTTAATTCATACGAACTACCTGCTCAGCACCAAACAGCAGACATCAGCGATCAGTTGAAGAAAGCAGAGTGAATGTTTGATACTTTCAGCAGGTGGACAAAAAAAGTCCAAATGAATGCTAATGTTGCAACACATCTGCTGGATGTGTTCTACAAGCAACTGTTGGCTAACAAGTCCGCCATATCAACTTAAAAGGTGTGTTTATGGCTTCTATAACCAGAGTGCTGGGACATATTGAGTGAGCATATGGTGGAGAAGTGTGAATAAAAACATACTTTCATAGCAATATGTTTGACTGTTTTATTTCTCTAAGGGGGCACGCAAACATGAATCTGCTAAACTATTTTTTCTCACACACAGACAACAGTATTAGTCTTTGTGCCTCTTTAAAAATAAATCATGATGAAGGCTTATTAGTTCCCACAGGAGAACTGTTCAGCTGAAGCAGCAAAAAAATAAATAAAATTACAAAATATTGGAATTTGAGGATAAAAATTAATTTATAGTTTAAAGTCTGGAACACTATAAACATATTGCTGTTGCTTGATTAAAACCTTGCAACACCTACATTTCAACAAAACTGTGTTGTTTGTGATTGAACCACCATGCAGGTTCCTTTCCTCTTATGAAAGGATTTCCTCAGCCTCAGGGCTTTACAGTCATCTTGTAAGTAAAAATATGAACCACCAAATTTGTTATGTAGACGTTTTTTCACATGACAGAAGAGCTATTTTGTAAAGATGGAGACAAGAGATTGAGTATTTAACAAATGAGGTCGATGATGTGTCACTTTACAGTTGCGTATCATCTGTTGGCTGTCTGCCAGTCACACACACACACACACACACACACACACACACACACACATACTGATCCCCCATCCTCCTCGTCTGTTCCTGTCACCCCCCTCCTCTCCTTCAGATGCCCCCCTTCTCCTCTGTCGATGTGTTTTTCCGTCTGGAGGTCCAGAGGTTAAGTTGTCCCCAGCATGTGTTAGTGCTCAGGTCAGCAGCAGCCAGGACCTGTGATGACAGAGTGTGTGAATGCTGTGGAGTGTCAGGGGTTAAGTGTGTGTACAGGGGTTTGCACGGCAGGCTGGGGTATGTAGGAGACACCCTGAAACACTTCCTTCCACCTGGTTACCTCCTGGGCAGAAAGAAGCTGATCGAACGGTTGAGGATTGACATACTTATGGGGCAGTGCATCAATGTATATTAATAATTAGGCAAAACTGAAATACTTTAGGGCACATTAGTTTATGTATAAGCCAGGGAATAGTCTGGGCCTGTATTTGGACTGAGTTTGCAGACTGATGTTTTCTGCTTTATTGTTAATAATATCTTAAAAAAAAAAAAAAAAAAGATGTAAGAACACTTTTTTACCTACTGCAATTGGACTTTATAATGACTCCCCTTTTAGTAAGGACAGAAGAAAATGCATTTAAACTTTAGCTTAAGCTGCTTATACTGTATGTATACATCAAACTGTATTTTTACACATGTATATTTGCACACCTGTTTATTTACACACCTGTATATTTGCACACTTGCTGTAACTGTTATCTATGAGTAACAGCTACTAATGCACATGGACCATCCATTCCACTTTTTCTATCCTAGGCTATGTATTGTAGGCTCATGTTTTTTATAGGTGGAATATGTATGTATACATGTGTTGTGTTGTGTTGTGTTGTGTTGTGTTGTGTTGTGTTGTGTTGTGTTGTGTTGTGTGTATGTTGGCTGCTGGAACACCTAAATTTCTCTGCTGGGAAGAATAAAGTATATCTTATCTCTCAGGCAACAAAAGGACTTGATTAGGTATAAAAACTAGTAATGGTTTGTGTTAAAATTAGTTTAAAGTGTGTGATCAACATCTTTCCCAACTTATCAGATGCTGATGCTTGTGGTCATATAGGGATGTACAAGCCAAACTTTAGTGTCACTTTCTATGAAAGCCTGAAAGCGCAATGTCTTCTGTGACAGTATCTGACGCAGAGGGTCTTGACAAAGTGTTGGTATTAGTCGAGAGTGAGACTGGGCCCTAGTTAGATACGTAGTGTACATACATAATCTAGAAAACAAACGGTAAATATTCAGACATCGGACTAGGAGAACAGGGTTTGTGTCCTATGTGTAAACTATGTAATTTAAACATCACTGAACTTCTGTGCCTCACGTTTCGTGCGTCACATTTTTACGTTACTATGTCACTTCGGGTAGTCACATTGTCCTCGTAACTACTTCACTTCCAGCATTTACGTACATTTATTTACTGTTTAAACCTTTTATTTTCAACCACGAACCGTATGTGTATGTATAATGACATGTGCGGTATTTTTAAAACGCTCCACTCAAGCTTTTGTCGGGACTTTTTTAGTCCCTGTAGAAGAGCAGGGTCTTTTTTCTCCCCTGAAACAGCCTGGTTACTGATTGGATAGATCACTAAGCAGGATGTAACGTAGTACTCTACGCGACAACAACACTCGCCATTTGTAAAAGCCAGCAAAGCAGTGTTCCCAACTTAGCCACTTTGTTGCTAAATTTAGCGACTTTTCAGACCCCCCTTAGTGACTATTTTTCAAGAAAGCAACTGGAGACAAATCCAGAGACTCCTTCTTACTCTTCTTAAGGAGCCGCTAACGAGCCGGAGGCTTGTTAAGAGGATCTGCCGTTAGCTGCAGTTAGCTACAGTTAGCTCTGTAGCAGTACAGTGTGTATGTGCTGCTGCTGCAGGAGGTGTTCACTTAGTGATCTCTGTTTATTTGCAACAAGCACTGGACACACTGTGCATAGTTAGCAATGCTGTTAATTCACAATCACTATGTTTATGATCAGGGAGACTCTGTGCATAATTGGCCATGCTGCTTTCAGCTGCTGACGTTGTGCACAGTTAGCGACGGTGAAAACCATACGTCACCTCCAGAGTCTCTAAATCCCTCTGGGGGCTAACTTGAAGTGGAGACACACAGAGTGAGGGGACTTTTGAGAGGGTGTGGCCTAAGACTTTCCTGGTGGCCACTTTTCCCCCTAAAGGAAACACGGCTTAGGGGTCATAACAAGCTGCTTGTAGAAATGTTCTATTGGGCTGTTTCGGGTGGCAGGACAGTCTTGTTTAGATAGCTGTCTGATAACTGCAGCTGGATTTACATCATAGATAATTGGATCTATTCAAACATTTATGCATCATTTTCTTATGCATAGAGAATGCATCTATTATTAACTGTTCATTGTGTTCAGAACAAACAAGCATATTCATCAAAATAGATTTTAGAATCTTCAATACCCACTGTATCCCCGGAGCATGTGGGGAAAACCCACACAGACACATGCAAACACCAGGGAGCTGGTCATCAGATTCAAACTGAAAAGCTTCTGTGCCAACCACTGAGTCAATGTCTCTGCCTACACAACCATTGTTACGTTATTTACTGAGACACACACATGGTGGAGGCGTAGAGAGTCAGAAAGGGTTCACACACACACACACACACACACACACACACACACATTTAACAGAGTGAGAATGACAGAAGCAGCTGCTGGCGTGATCTAGAGGTCATGTTGGATCACAACACTGAGGAAAAAAACATTCTTTAACCCAGGGGGTTGTCTAAGATGTGAGTTAGTGGATCACATGGTTACACAAGGCTACAAGTGTTTCCCTTAATGTGTGTCTGTGTGTGTGTCTAAGAACAACAGAGGCAGAGTGACTTACTGTGTGTGTGTGTGTGTGTGTGTGTGTGTGTGTGTGTTTGTGTGTGTGTGGTTTTACTTTAAAAATGTTTTTACTTGCTCCATTTTATTACATTTAATTCACTCAGAAGTCTAAGCAGGAGCCTATTTGTCACAGCAGGAGAGTCTTTAAAACCATCAGCTCACACTATGCAGAACATAAAATTAATTAACACCTTTATAAATAATTACTCAGTAGCCCAGAGCCAGCACAGGTGTGTACGTTGAGCCAACAGACAGATGAGGGATGTTACTATTTTGTGTGCAATACTAAAAATGTAATACATCCATAATGCTAACAAGCACAAGTGGCCAATGCCAGAGACTCATATTTGTTGGGGTTTTTCTGGAAAAAATAATAAAAATTCAGAAAATAATCTTTTTATTTAAAGTGGCAATAGACCATTATTTTGTGTAACTTGTAGTAATGAAGTAAACGTTTATTACACAATGGACGGCTGTAGAATAATGACACTAGGTTCCCTATTAGCATCACTTTCACTGTGCAATTCTGTCTGCCAGCTGGTCTGATATCCCTGAAAAATGAAGGTTCAGTTTTCGGCACACAACAGGAGATGATAGCACTCTGAAATTGTCCTTCCCCCAAATACTCATGTATTGTTTGTACAGTAGCTTTTTACAGGGCAAATTTAAGTTTGTAGGTAGCGACGGCTTCTAGTAATTATGAAGGACGCCAAGGCGGAGTGGTGTTATGGAGTGTGAATGCAGGGGAAAGCGAGGATATGGAGTTGAATAAATGACAAGGTCCACAACAAAAAGGGGCCAATAGATTGCAGAAGGGTACTGTACATCAACAGCTTAAATTTCTAAGTGTATAAGGTACACCTGAATGCACCATGAAGTCCCTGTTGGCACCCACAGTTTTTACATTTAGCTGTTAACTCACAGCAATGGCAAAATATTCCCAAACTGCTGACTTTAGTAAAAGGAAAAAAAGTGCAGCTGCCTGCTGCTGGTAAGCTTTGTGGTGTCATCTTTCAAGTGATTTTTCTATTTTTCTTTCGTCATTTTTCAGAGAGTTGTCAGGACACCCAGCTTGAAGTCAGACTGGGACGTTTGGTCTGGCTAAGAGAGATACAGCGGCTGCACAGCATATAAAGTGATGTGTGTGCGGTTGGAGCAGAGAAGAAAACTTGTGATCCATTGCATGCAGATGATTTGTGAGCTTGTAACACTTATCAATTTCATCATGGCATCTTAATTAAACAAAATGTATCGCTTTGTGCAGCGACATCCAGTCCTGAAAGAGTAATGTCTATCTGTTTAGGAACCGATAAGCAGAACCAAAATTTCTGATTCATTTGGGATGTTTGCTGCTTTGCCCAACCCTTCCTCCCATTGGTCTAACGCATAGATATAATGGGTCCGACACACTGGAGTTCAGTGGCTGCTGATGTGCTTCTTAAAAGATAACTATGTGTTGTGTCGTGACAACGCTGTGGGACCAATGGGACAACATAACAATGTTATGGCACCACGATACGCTCAGGAGGGACAGTTGAAACGCTGTCTGTTTCCACTTTAATTTGTTTTTTGTTTTTTTTAATAAAGCTGTAATATGTGGAGCAAAGAGACCTTTCAAAAAGAAGTTCTGCTGCCAGACGAGGGTCCGACAATCCAAAAATCCATCATTATCTGGCAGTATGTAATACCATTAAAATAGTTCCATTTAACTACACTCTGGGGTGTATTAAAGAAATAATAGCCTTTTCAGTGCTGGGGAGGGTTCATTAATAAAGGTAATGTCTTAGCTTTGGAATTTTGCAGGTGTGATTTGTCTTCATCTTTAATGGTATGGACTGATTAAGAAAGCAAACAGTGTGTGTGTGCCCATATGATTAGAGCACCCCTGCTTTTACTTTTCCAGAGTGCGTGTGTGTGTGTTTGTTGGCATGTGTGTCTCGGGGTCCTCTCATTGGTTGAATTATTCAGGCTTAGCAAACAGAGCTGACAAGACTATGAGTGATCCTAAACGTTGTTATTGACTTAGACTTTATTTATAGAGTGTGTGGTCCCGCTGCACGAGCTGCACACAGCGCCACCCCTCCGAGGCCTGCGAGCAGACACGATTAATCAGAAGAATGTTATAATTAGGCTTAATACCCTCAGGCTGCATGAACACACACAGAAACAACACTATATGTGAACATGGACATAATGTATGAATGCATGTGGTGCACAAACACACACAGAGCGGGCCCTGTGTGTGTGTGTGTAAGCAGAGCGGATGGGTTGCAGAGGTTTTTGGAGGGACTGGGTATGCTGTTTGTCCAAAAAAACCCTTTAAGGCTTGTTCTCTTCATCGGAGAGGTTGTTAAACAAAAGTCAGTTTGTTACAGTAGCGGGGGCCGGCGGGGGTATTAATACACACCAATGCAGATGTCTGAGCATTTACAGCCATCTGTGAGAAAGCCTGTTGTGTTCAGTGTCAAATCAAATGTCTGGTGATCCCATTTGGCCGGGCTTAATTTGGTTGGAGGCTTCACATGAGCGCTTTCAGAAAATACATATTTGTCTTCCATTTTTCTGTAGAGTGAATTACTTTCTTTTTCTCATGTTGTGGTAAAAATAAATACAAAGGCTCCATTTAGTAATTACAGTCAGATGAACAAAACACGGAATAAATCAAAAACCAGAAGCGGCTATTTTCAGAATTTTTATTTTTATTATAAATAGTAGTGATAATGCGCTTGTACACATGACATTATGTCATATCGCTTTGTCAAATAATACAAAAAATATATCAAAGGAATGAAAGGACTGGTTCATTCTAACATATACAGATGTACGAAACAAGACTCTGTTATTCTGAGCCCAAAAGTATTGCCACTCACTTGTACACTGTGGGAGATTTTACACTGTTGACATACTGAACATTTGACACAATAAATATGTCCGGAATGCATTAGAAACCAAATCATTATTTTTCATGCAAAATGGAAACAAGAAAAGGTCCCAAGCAACACAAAAAGAATCAAATAAAATAAAGTTTTGGCTTTGTCATTCCTGGTTAATTTTCTGTTGACATTGGCATCCACTTGTTTCATTCTTTTCTTCATGACACTACACTGATTTAAGTCCTTACAAATGTGCTCCTCCGTGTGCTATGACAGCAGTATTAAGAATGTTTCTTATTTGTTTTGGACCCAAAAGCCTTCAAAGGCACATGTGTTGTTCCTTTGCAAAGTCCCAAACTAAATCCAGAGAATAAATCCAAAGTGTTTCGTAAGACTTTAAGAGGCACGTTAGATTTTCTTTTATTGTCTTTAATGGGGACTCTTAAGATACATGATATTGCACTTCTGGTCAGCTGGGAGAATGGCTGTCTTTAGTCAAAACTCTCTCTGTTTCTCAAGTGTCTCTCGGTCGTGACTTGTGACCCGGCGGCTTTTTCTCGCCAGGAGAGGATCTTTAAAGGTTTGTTAACCCTGTGATCGATCTTGCCTATCCCCCACCTCCCTCCCTCCCTCCCTTTAAAGCCACTTCTCTCCTCTCCTGCTCTCTCATCTGTCACTTTCCCTAAATTCACCCCCTGACCTCCTCCGAGTTCCTCTCCAGAAAACTACAAAAGGCTCGGGATCCCTGCCTCACCGTCCAAAACATCAATGAGACAGAAGGAGCGAGACAGAAATGCGAGAGGAGCGAGGGAGACGGAGGGGGAGGAGGAGGAATGTTTGAATGAACTTTCACTGCAGTACAGCTGTGGTGTACATTAGAGTTTGTGATACAATAAAACCCACAGATTCGTGTTTGTTTTCTCTGTCTCTGGAATTTCTCTCCATGTGTGGGATGCAGAGAGCTCAAATAAATGCAATAAAATCAACAAAGCCCTTTTCTTTTTTCCCCTTTCGGCAGATACAATTTGGGGATTAAATTGGGAATACATGGAATTTCATATGTACTCATGTGGCCCTAAGATATGTAAACATGTTCCTTCAAGCACCGCCTTGAAGGCTGGCAGATTATGACGAAGAAATTTAGGATAGATATCCTCACAAAGACCCCACATGCTGTTTGGTCATTGGATTTGTTTGTGGAAAGCGCCTCTTCATGGCCCTGTGGAGCTCCACCGCGCTGACATCTCTGCAATGTTCAGTCAATCAGCAGTTTTTGGTCTGATATTCCTTCTTGTGGTCCCTTCTTTTTTTTGTCCATTTCTCCAACAAGAATTCATATTATAATGTCCTGCAGTAGACAATGTGTCCTGGTAATTGGTAGCAAAATAAATTTTGGTCCAGATATTAAAAGATTTCCATGGCTGTACACACTAATGTCCCTCTGTGAAGTCCGGAGCTTGTGATCAGGTGATTTCAGGCCTCAGATAAGAAAGGGCACCTGTGAAAAGAGGATGAAACAGTTGTTAAATTACTAGTGAAAAGGGACTATGTGGTTGAAAGATGATAAAAAAAAAGATATATGGGTGCAATAAATTTGGGGCACATGTTTTAGCCTGGCATTCGGCTCACATATGGCTATTGTTAGCATAGCATGTGCTAACCGTGTTTTGGGGTGTAAGGTCAGAAAATGGGGAGAACTGACGGGGTGTGGGGGTCTAATAAAAAACAAAACTGCAAGATTTCTCAAAGTCAGAAGCAGCAAAAGCACTGGAAGAATTTTATATCCATGATATGGTCAAGGTTTAATGCATTATTTTATATTTATTCATTTATGTATTATGTTTACATTGTACTTTACACTCAAGTCAACAACCACCAGACAACAAAAGGTTTTTAAATTGTTTCATATATGTAGGCATGTCATATTTGATATTTTTAACCAGTTAAGTGCTCACATGTGTTGATCTGTGAATTGTATTTTACAACATGTTCTAAAGCGACTTTAAAGAAACATTTTAAGCTCATTTTCATGTTCATACTTGTATGTTGGGTTTCTACAAGAAAATGTTTACATGCTTAAATGTTTTTTAAAAAAAAACACATTATCCTTCTCATACTTTCTGTCAGAACATAATTTCAGCCTATAAAATACTCATCATTTAATCTTTTTTAAACTGTAAAACATAACTCATAAAATCCCCTAATTATTAATCATTAATAAAAGAGTACATGCCGTCAGTGAAAAATACTGGGAGAATATTATACTGGAATCTTTCTGCATGATAAACCCTTGTGATTTGTTGACATTGGTTTTAATTCCTGAACACTAAAAAATTCACTTTTTTAAAACTTTTTTAATTTAGGATCAGGGATGTGTAGGTCCGTACACTCAACACCAGTGTATTTAACTATGTTTTACAGCTGGAGTTTACAGACCAAAAACAGAAGCATTTTCTGAGAAATATCATCACTTCAAAGTCCAGCATGGTCTCCTAACAATTACATTCACACACACAATAAAACTACAGTTATAATTAAAGACGTATTTTCTCTGTAGCTGATGCTTCGAAAACCAGAACCTTTCAATTTGGAAGAGACAAAGCAATGCATATCCATGGCTCTGTGTATATTTAGATTCCTGTAAACTTGGTTCTGGGTGCTTTCATCTCAGAACTTTGACCCTTCCACAGTGTGTTTTCACTTCATGCAAGTTACATTTTGGTCACCTAAAAATGTCTTGTTCAGCATTCAGATGTACTAAAAGACACTCTAAGATGTTAACTGTTTTTCACGTGATAAAATTAGCATCATAATTAATATCATCGTAAACATGAATTGTGGCTGCATTTTGCTAACTTCACATTTGCTGTGTCAATGCACCTGCACAATTTAGGGAGTTAGGGCTGGGCAATATATCAATATAAAAGATATATCAATATATTTTAAATGTGAGGAATGGAATTCCATGGAATTAGACCATATCGCATATATCGATATAGTTCAAATTTGCACTGTGATCCTTGCTCCAGGCAAGCTGCGGCTTTAATTTAAGATATTTTTTTATTTAAATGTGCACTTTATGGAGCTTTGATTTTTTTTAAAAGGTACTCCTGTTGTTTTACAGTATTTATGTTCACTTAAATAAACGGTTTCAATAAAACTACTTGTGACATGTCATATTTGGCTTTGACTCTGACTCAACATTTGCTTTCACTTAGCAATAAAAATATTGTGATATATATCGTATATCGATATTCGGCCTAAATATATCGGGATATGACTTTTGCTCCCTCTCGCCCAGCCCTAGGGAGAGTGCAGGATTCTGCAAACCAGTTACTTCTGAACATCCCACACTCTCAAATCTTGAGGTGACAGAGCTGTATCAGCTTTTATCAGAGCTGGCTTTTAATTCTAGTTGAGCTGGACCCCCTAAATATTTTATTGCAGCTATTTATTGTAACTGTGTTTTTATTTATTTACTAAAAATTAGTTTTTATTCTTTGCTGTCTATTGTATAACCTTATTTTACCTTGTGCCTTTTGCTCTGTGTTGAGGCTTAACTGTACAGCATTTTTTGTTTTAAATGTGCTGCAGAAATAAACTATAAAATAACGAAAACTAGAATTGAAAAAAGATTTTCGTTAACTGAAATAAAAATAAAAACAAGAGTTTTTTAAAAAACGATAACTAACTGAAACTGTATTTTGTGATATTTCTGGTTTTATGACTTAATAAACTTATTGGGGCTGAGATGGATAAGATAAAGGAAATAAAGGCAACATTTATTGTGATTTTTTTTAATCTCGCACCAAAAAACTAACACTAAAATTAATAAAAACAAAACAACAAAAACAACAAAAACTAAGCATTTTCCAAAAAAAATAAAAACTAATTAAAACTAGCAAACTCACTCTAAAAACTAATTTAAACTAACTGAATTTGAAAACAAAAAATCACAACGAAATTAAAACTAAAATTAAAACTATTATAACCTTGGGTCAAATTCAAGGCTTCATAACAGTAGTTCACAACCCAATGGGTGATGTCACGGTGGCTACGTCAACATCTTTTTTAACCCATTGAAGCCTGGAAAGCGGATACGTCGTTTTGTAGTATTTGTATAAGCTCTCAAATACCTTTTTGAATTTCATTTCTATCTGCTACAGAGGCTGAAAAATCTATTATTTAGTAGAAGAGTTGACACTTTTTTTTCCAGAATTTTTCCAGAATTTCCAGAAAATTAGAGGCTTATTTTAAAATCGCCCAGCGATTTTTCAGGCCTCAATGGGTTAATGTCTATGGGGCTAAACAGGTAATGAACCTACATTAACAGACATAACTCGAAAAGTAACGACTGCAAAGTGCTGTGCTCAGACATGGCAGCATGGCCTGCTTAGCAACAGAGACATTACCTAAATAAAAACAAGCGAGCATTTCATGGATGACCACTGTAGTTTCCGAGCGGCGGTGCAGCGAGAGCTACATGTCGTCAAACTGTGCAGCAGTGTGGAGCGTTCTCCACTAGAACGTGGAGCAGCTCTCTCCAGCACTGCTTCCCCAGCTGACCTCAGTCCTAGCACCTGTTTCTAATAGCCGCCCTGCCAGAGGCTATTAGGATCCGTCCACCCCCAGAAAGGACCTTTCCTCTGCAGCTCCAAACCCAACCGCACACCGGCTATCCAGTCGCACTGATTAATCACATCAAGATGGACTGCTCGGCCTTGTAACGCTGTGGAGGTGTATGGGAGTGTGTGTGCTGTCCTGGTGGCTGCCTTTGAGCTTGTGTGTGTGTGTGTGTGTGTACATGCACAGTGCCACATGCTAGAGGTTTTTCACGTGTGTCGCCGTAATTCTTTATTCTGTTCGCTCTGAGATATCTGAGCGAGATATTTCATTAGACATTTGCTGCTCTCGGAAATTAAGTCAGATATTCATTTGATACAGGGAGAGTCAGACCTGTTGGAGCGTTGCCAGGCTCTTTGAAGGGCCCCGGTTGTCTGGAGGTTGCAACAAGGTCAGTGGATGAACCTGATTGGTCAACCCCCTGTGGACCAAAATTGGAAACGGCGGCCGCTGTAATCACGATGTGACGGAGAACGACGTTGCTTTCCAAAGCTCGATGGAGATTTGTTTGAAGTTGATTTTAACCCTTAAAGTAACAGTAATGTGAAGTGAAAAGACCCTCTCACTGCTGGACAGGTAGGTATTCTCTGAGGGCAAACAGTCCGAGGAGGGCTATCAGCCACCGCCGCAGCTGCACTTTACCCTGATGGGAGCTGACTCTGCAGTGTACCTAACCACAGATTTCAGTATCGGCGCTGGCCTGATCACTTCATAGATGGAATCAGATCTGCACAATTAACCCCAACACTTGAGACTGCATGATTGGACCCGCTGGCCTTAACAAGCAGCACTGCAGCAAAGAATCTGCGGTTACGAGTTGTGTGTTTTACTACCAGAAAACCCGATAATCATACACTGTATCGGCTGACTTCTAATTTCCTGAAAATAAGTGAAAGGACTCTCTAAAACCAGTCAGTGGTTTGCACTGGAACCCTGGAAAACTCCTCAAATTGCATTAGGTCATAGATTTAAAAAAAAAAAAACAATCGTGTGGCTTTGTTGTTTTGAACTCTAAATCAAGCATATTCTCAAAACATTTTTTAAGATTTTGAGGGACACAAGTTACATGACTGCAGTAATGGTTTCATGAAAGCCTTCACATCATTACAAAACGTGCTTATGATAGCTGAATCAAGCTATGAAAGTTGTGAAATGACCACCATTCATTCATTCATTCATTCATTATCCTGAACCACTTATCGGCACCCGGGTCGCGGAGCTGGAGCCGATCCCAGCTGACATTGGACGAGAGGCGGGTCCACCCTGGACAGGTCTCAGACTATAGACATATGTCAGCTGATGGTTACACTCTTAATATAATAATATATTATAATAAGAGTGTAACCATCAGCCGGATCAATCATCTGCACTATAATTGATTCTGAGCGTGCTAAATAAAAAGTCCTGGCTGACACATAGAGACAGACAATCACGCTCTCATTCACACCTACGGACAATTTAGAGTCACCAATTAAACCTAAGTGCATGTTTTTGGACTGTGGGAGGAAGCCGGAGTACCCGGAGAGAACCCATGTTTGAACATGCAAACTCCACACAGCAGAGCCGCAGGCCGGAGTGGAACCGGGGACCCTCTTGCTGTGAGGCAAGAGTATGACCATCATCTGTAAATTACATTAATTCAGTGTTTTTTTCCTTTGTCTCTTCTCCTTGCTCTCTTCACATTTAGGTTTCTGACCAACGAACAGGATGAGCTTGTACAGACTAATTCTGCAGAAATGATCAAACTGCAGGAACAACTTAAAGTGTTACTTATCTGATCTAATGTTCACACTGTAAATGCATTTGGGCAGAAATACAAGATTTGCAATATAACTGGAAACTAGCTTTCAAATAAATATAGTGGAGAAAAAAACACAATAGTTACCTCGTGAAATGATCATGGGTGCAAATAAATATAAAAACATAATTTTTCAGGTACAAGTACGATGCTTAAGTGCTACAATCTGTCCCTAGCTCTGATATAAAAGAATCAACTGTGAAAACTAGGACTAAGCCTGCATTAATTCCTAATCAATCAGATTGGATTTTTCATGTCAGGACCAGAAAATAAATGTGTGTCGCTTTTAAAGCTATCAAGCATTGCCTAAAGATGACTAAACTACGACCCTGAGTCCAGTATAAAGACTATCTAATGCTCTGTACAATCATTCTGAATCTGCATCTTGCTTTTATTTACATTTCACATGGCATCCCATACCTTGTAAACCATAATATACGGTCTTACCACATTATATATTGCTTTATATTTCTATTTTGCTATATTATTACAGACAACACAATCACAGGGTATATTATTCAGTTTACTGTTCATATATATGTACTGGGCTTGCTGCTATTAATTAGTTTCACTTTGTCTCCTAAGTTTGTCTTAAAGTTAAAATTGTATAGTTGTTTTTTTCTTTCTTTTTTAATTTTCTTTTTTTTCTTATTCTAGCTGTATGTCTCTGTATCTTCATTATATTATCTTTATTTATGTTTATACAGGCTTTTCTTGTCTTACCTTATCTTAAAAAATAAATGAGTATTTTAGTTTTTCTGCTATACTTTATATCTACTCAATCACATTTTGGAGGGAAATATTGTGTTTTTTTCTCCACTATATTTATTTGAAAGCTAGTTTCCAGTTATATTGCAAATCAAGCTTTTTTCATAGAAAACGTGAAGACACATTGTGTCGGATTAATGGCTACGAGTATACAGTTAGTTTGTTAAATTTTGCTCCATCGTGAACCGTTATAACTTTTTTTTTTTTTTTGCTTAATATGGACAATGCATAATACATTCTTGCACCAGATATAACTAAATTTTCCATCTGTTGTCTGCTATATGATGTATATAGGATATTTTTCTGATTGTCCCTAATACTTGTTGTTTTCACTCCTTTTGCTGCTGTTTTTTGCTGTTTTTTGTTATTTTTCATGAAATGCACTGTAAAGCCCTTGGTTGTTTTTCCACAAACGAGTAAAATGTGTCAGCAAATATTATCATTAACCCATAAGAACCCAGAGCCAGTAATCCTTAAAATGGAAAATTATGGGGGATATACCATAGACCAAGTGGACCTTATGATATATCTTATTTTTAAATGAATAAACTAGACACCTTTTCTGCTTACAGAAACACAAATTTGCCTTTTTCTTTGCATTTCCACCACATATATCAAAGCTGTGACTTTAATAGTGCTGTTAGACAACAAATTCCATTTCAGATTTGTTTTTAAGTAACAAAATAATAATAAATCGAGAATAAATAAATATAAATAACACTGCCTTAATGGACGGCTTCTCAACAAGCTACTGTAGCTGTAGAACACTAAAAAACACACTTATGTACTTGAGAAAACATACATGAACATTACTAGAACATTTGAAATGTTTGTGACACCCATGTCACCGTGGGTTCTTATGGGTTAAATGTATGAATTTGTATGTGCATTGTGGAAGAAGAGGGTGAGAATAAAAAGGTGAAGTCTATTGACCTTACTTTGTCCGTACTGGCCGTACTGGTAGGACGCCACGTGGTCCACGGTGTAGCCCGGTGAGCTGTAGGAGGGGGGGCAGTAGGACTGGGAGCTGGGCAGGGAGGGCAGAGCCGACATGGAGGGGACGCTGGTGAGACCCTCCAGACCCTTGATGTGATCCATGCGTTGGCTGCAGCTGGCCGCCATGCCAGCAGGGGGCTCGAGGCCGCCAGTCAGAGGGGAGATGGCGTAGTCACTCTGGGGCTGATGGGGCACGCCACCCGGGTTCAGCAGACCCATAACCTGGTCAGAAGAAGAGCAGAGTTACATTTGTTATGGGGATGAATTTTGTATTTTTTTTTCCTGTGCGACTATGCATGTATGTCTGGGTGTGTTTATGTGTTTGTCTAAACTGGGTATTTTGAATTGTACATATTTTTTTTCTTTTTATATTTATATTTTTAGAGACTCTTAAATGTTGCACTTACTGGAGAGCACTTTGAATTTCGTTGTACATGTGACAGTAACAAATAAAGACCTATTCCTATTCCTATTCCTATACTGTAAGAGCTCTAATGGTAAAGGACTTGCAGTATTGTTGCAGTCGCAGAAACTGTAAACTTGTGTTGAAAATGAGCAGAAGACAATACATTTTTCCCCTTTTATTTGCTGAATTTCAGCTTAAAAAGGTTACATAATCATAAGGCATAAGATATGTTTTCTATTGTTTTTAGCTTCTGACAAGGCTTTAATACAACCCAGATTCCAGAAAATTGTAGTAAAACATGCAATGCTTTGCTAATCCTTTGTGACATATATTCAATTGAAAAGTGTACAAAGACAATATATTTTATGTTGTGTTATTGTAAATATACACTCTAAACTCTGAATTTGATGCATTCTGTTTTTATTCACATTACACACAGTGTCCCAACTTTATATGAATCAGAGTTGGTAGAATAACTATCTCTCGTTTTAAGCGCAGGAGTGTGTGTAATATCTTTCAGACAAACACACACACTCAGACCCACATAGGAAATCCCCCTGTCGCGGACATCAAAAGGCTCCCAGCGAGCCCGTCCCAGACAGAGATAGCACCAGAGAGGAAGAATTAAGCAATTTGTCTCAGATCCACGGCTCCACTTATTCTAAAATTCCTTTTTGACACCGCTCCAAAAACCCGTGGCACAAGATAAAGACTTATCTCGGGGAAAGATACGCCGACAAAGATAACACAAAAGAAAGGGTCTGTGTGAGCTCGGCTCTGTTCAACCTTAGAAAAGATTTGCAGTTTGAGAGATCCGTTAGCTCTTGACCTGGTCTTTATTAGCGACCAGATAATCAAATTTGGGGGAATATTCCTTGGCCAGCAAAGGACGGAAAAGAGCCGTGGGGCAAAGTGTTTCAACTGGCTTCAAAACAGACTTGGTACCGGCGACCCCCCTCCAACGCTCGCTGACTTTACCTGTCCGTCATCAAAGCTCTCAGTAAACCGTTAATAAGAAATCGAGGCTGGCTTTATCACTTGTGAAAGTAAGTCTAACTGGATCTGCTACCCTAAATGTATCATATCCCACCTCCTCCTCAACACAGCTAAAGGCCTCAAGGCTCCTCCAGTTGTCCTAATAAGAAGCAGGTACGCTGCTCTTTGGGTCCTCTCGGCCCTCTAAGTGACATATTATTCTACATCCACACACACACATGGTCCTGCTTAAATCATTTCCCAAGTAGGGGAGGTGAATGGAGGAGTCCATGTTGATTTGGGAGAGGGGAGTTGTGTTTCCTCTCATGCCCGGTAACATTTTCCTAAAAAATTAACCTGAGTTTGGAAGGAGAGAGAGGGTTAGGATACGCTTTGGCTTAAACAAGCCACAGGGAGCAGGAATACATGCTGTTTAAACTGACAGATTCCCGTCTGACTTTCATGTTTGTGCTTTTTGTCTTATCTCTTTGACCTGACCCGTCATCCCGCTCTCTCCTGAGTCTTTCCCTGCCTGCACACTGGCCCGTCCAGGGTGTTTCATATTGGAGTCCTGCCGTTGCCAGCGGCCTGAATCAGTGCTAGCAGGGAAGAATGTCGGGATGGAGGGGAAACATCTGAGACGGGACATTCCTTCCCCGCTGTATGAAATATATACAAATAAATTAGAACCTTTGCTTTCACATGGTAGGAATGTCGAGGCAAACATTTTAAGAATGCAATCACGAGGAGCTTCCCTTGGGGCCACTGCACAGCAGTGTTTGTGCACATATACATGACCGGGAGGATGCTGTGTCTAGCTGCCTCTGTGGACAGTAAAGGAGAGTCTGTTCATGTTTTTTGCATGCAGAAATGTAACTCTGTATGAAAGCAGCAGTGGAGGAAGTACTGGGATGTTTTATCTAAAGGAACAGTATGCAGGATTTTACAAAATTAGAAAATCTAAATAAAGACTCATATAGAAATAATACCTCTAAATCATGACTTATGATCCAGTGTGGTGGTGTGTGTTTCTGCAGAGACCCTGCCCTCTGCCTGTTTTTTCTCTTTTCTTTTCTTTTTTTTTTTGTGTTTGGGACATTTCTGGGCACGGACCTTTGGGCACAGCCCTAAGAAAACATTTCTTTTTTTTTTTTCAAAGAACAGCAAAAGCAAATGCCAAGTGGACAAAGTCTGTTCCAAAACAAGAGTGAATCTGGGGTTTTTTTTTCTTGGGGAGCAGAAGACAAAGTTTGAATGTTGTTGAATGTTGAACAGTAAACAATTCCTGCACAGTATGCCTTTAATGTAAAAGTAGTAATTCCACAGTTTATATTATTGTTTTAAATCTTCTATTACAAGTTAAAGTCCTGTATAGGCCCAATTATTGATGCATGCATGTGTACATGCAGCTTTTTTTTTTACTACAACACCAATTCCAAATATGTTGGGGTGTTGTCTAAAACAATGATATATCAGATTGTTTTCTAATCCTTTCTGTGATGGAGTAAAAGGTGCAATATTTGCTTCTGAATATAGTGGAAATACAAAGCAGCAGAAGTTGGAAATACTCATGAAAGTTCTAGTACTTCAAACTTGTTCCACTGTAATGAGGAATTATTTAACAAATAATAATACAGCGATTGGCCCCATGCTCCAGCCCTCGGCAGCAAAAAATGGCTTTTTTAAAATGGAAAACGGCTGCAGCATCATGAGTGGAAGAAATGTTTTGCTTACTCAGTATGTAAAAGTGCAAATGTGCTTTCAGAGTAAGTGACTCAGTTACCACACACACTTATTTCCCCCCAAATTAAAAAGTAGTGTGATACTTATCTGTGAATACAAACTGATACCTGTATTGATGCTGTATTATAAATAATAATTAAAAAAAACAGTAATCAATCTTCCCATCTACAAAGAAGGTTGAAAAGTTGACTTAGCCATGCTGCTCAACCATGTCATGTAATATTTGTGTAAAAGATGTTGCAAAATCCTTAACTGATCCTGGAAATGTCATGGAGTTGATCAATTATCTACACTGTGTGCGTGTGTGTGTGTGCGTGTGCGTGTGTGTGTGTGTGTGTGCCCCTGTAATAATGTGGACCTGAGAGCATGTGTGTATTAGTGCGGGTGTGTGTCTGTCTTCACGCGGCTGCGGCCTGTTCTCTGAGGAGGAGTGAGACTGTGCCAGGCTGAAATCTCATTTTCTGCCTGTTAGGGTCTCTCACTCCTCTGTCTCCTCCGTCCTCCCCTCTGTCTAGGTGCAGAGACCTTGGGACTTCATGCCTGGATAATTGGCTGTAATTGTCTTTTCACTTCTCATTTGTCACACACCCAACTGTCCTCTGTCCTTCTAGAGTCATCTCACTTTTCTCCTCCAGCAGTCAGTGACCCATCCTGCAGCATTGCAGAGGAAGTGTCCAGTCTGTGGTGTGTAGCAGATGTGTGTGCATGTGTGTGTTGTGCAGCCAGGTGAGATATTCCTTCAGAACAGTGTTGTTGAAGCTCTTGATGTTTTCTGTGTCTGAGGGTAAATCAAGCGTACCTCAACCGGGTTCAACTCTTTGAAATCATGTTTAAATCTAATTCTGCCCGGCTCTGTGTGGCATGTTTTGGGTATTATCCATGCAAGCAAAAACTATCTGAGTCTCTCGAGGCACGTACAGTGTCAAACACACAAGCCTTATTCCTGTCAAACGAATACACTGCAAAAAAGCTTCTGATTCTCTAGTATTACCTTTGTGTTATTTTTGCCTGATCGGAGAACTGGGTCAGAAATCGACTCGTCCAAAGTCAGTTTTCTAAATGAAACAATAACAAACCCATGTGGGTTGTCTGCCGTGCAAGATGCTTTTGACTCTTGTTATGGCACGCTAGTGATGTTTTTCGGAAACTTGACGTGCCTTTGAAAAATGACCCTTCTTTATCCAACCTGCTCTCAAACTTGAGGTAAACTTTAATCCTGTAACTCCTGTTTCCAGTATAATCAAAAAAGTAAACTTTGACTTTATCCACCTTCATTTCTCTTGCAGATGCCAAATTGCTGATCCCCATGAGCAACAAGGAAGTGAGATGGTTCACTCCTTGGCTGTTTCCATCATCAGCTCTGGAGAAATTATGTTTAAATTTCTTTTACCACTCGCTGATTGGGTAAGTGAGTTGCTAGATTTACTCACCTCATTAATAATTTTAAAAATACTAGTGTTTTATGGAATCAAATCATGTCATGTATAGCTATATTTTGAAAAGTTAAGTTAAATTATCTTCATCTGTTAATCAAAAGCTCATTTTATACCAGTATTGCTAACACTGGAAAAAATGTAGATAACTAGATTCTATTTGATTAAAATTTTTCTAAAATTAATTATCAAATAAATTCAACATGCATTTTGATTTATGTCTGTGTTGAACTGCACAAAAAACATTCTTACTACTTATGATTGTCCTGTTTCTATAGAGCTGCATATATATATATATATATATATATATATATATATATATATATGTATATATATATATATATATATATATATATATATATATATATAGTACGGGCCAAAAGTTTGGACACACCTTCTCATTCACTGTGTTTCCTTTATTTTCATGACTATTTACATTGTAGATTCATCAAAACTATTAATGAACACATGTGGAATTATGTACTTAACAAAAAAGTGTGAAATAACTGAAAACATGTCTTATATTCTAGTAAGCAAAGGGTGGTTACTTTGAGGAATCTAAAATACAAGACATGTTTTCAGTTATTTCACACTTTTTTTGTTAAGTACATAATTCCATATGTGTTCATTCATAGTTTTGATGCCTTCAGTGAGAATCTACAATGTAAATAGTCATGAAAATAAAGAAAAACGCATTGAATGAGTAGGTGTGTGTCCAAACTTTTGGCCTGTACTGTATATATATATATATATATATATATATATATGTATAAACACTACTTGGGGTTCAGAGGGTTTAGCAACTCAAACACACATAATTCCAGCTGTAGTCTCACCTGTGGAGAGAGTCCGTTTCCTATGGTGGGGTTCATGGGATTGGCCGGTCCTCCGGCACTCACAAAGCTGTCCGTGTAGCCTGAGAAGGAGTGGCGTCCGGAGGCGAGGCAGTAGGCGGAGCCTCCCTCTACCTGCCCTCCACCAGCGCTGGATTGGTGGCCCGAGGAGGGAGGGAGAGGCTGGGGCCGATGCACCGTGCTGGGGGGCTCCGACACTGCCAGAGGCATTACAGAGAAAGTTAAAACACGTCAGGATTGTCAAAGTTCAAAGTTGCAAAACATAACTAATGCTAAATGATGAGACCTGGGATCAGAGAAAGTGCAGTTAGATCCAGAACATTGTATTCTAGCAGAGTGCAAAACGACCGGATTCAATATAAACTTACATTTGAAAAGAAGACGTTGAAAATGTATGAATTCAAATGTTATAAAGAGTTGATGTTTTTTAATACAATATTATTTTATCAAGTCTTTCAACAAGATGTATCTTATTTTAATTTAATAAAAAATTTAAAAACATGCAGTTTCTACAAATTAGTAATGGTTATTGAATAAAACACTTTTCAATATAAAAGTATTCATTTTTAAAAAGGAAATCAAAAGGCATGAGTGCAGGAGAGTAACACAACTTAACCTTATCTTAATACACAGAAAAGCCTCAAAATCAGGGCTGCAACTAACAATCATTTACATTATCAATTGCCCCAACAATTACCAATGAGATATTATTAAAAAAGTTTCTGTTGATCAACTAACACATGAGTCAGCTACTCAAAATAAAAGGCAGCAAATACTTTTCTCAAGTTTACTAACTAAAATTTTAGACCTCAAATGAATGATTGCACTTCTCTTTTTTATTTATAATAGATTTTGTCTTTATAGACTTTAAGCCTTCTTTTATTTTCCAATATATTATTTTCATCAACAACAAATCCTACGCTCATAGTGTGACTACACTACAAAACTGTGAAGTGAATTTGATTTGCTGCAGTGTCTTTGATATGAGTGGCTCTGGTCTGTTACCTTGTGCTATAGATGAGGGGGGGTAGCTGCTGTCAGACAGCTGGTAGGGGGGGATGCTGGACATGGCTGAAGGTGGGAAACCCCCCGGGATCAGGTGATTAAATGCCATCAGTTGACTGGCTCCTGCTTGCTTCCTCCACCTCGCCCGCCTGTTGCTGAACCAAACCTAGAAGGACGATGATGTCGTTCAATCAGCGTGGGACAACGTTATTTTCAGACATCAAACTCAAAATGACATTTAATTTGTGTAAATGATAAACACACATTCACACTTATCTTAAAGCGAACGCAACACAGTACATTTCCTGTCAATTCTATCAGAGTGTGAAGAAAAAGTTTGTGTGTGTGTGTGTGTGTGTGTGTGTGTGTACTAACTGTTCAGTCAGGTGAATGCTGCTATATAAAACCAAAGAGGCAGGAGTAGATAGGAATCTGTTTTCTCTTTTTTCAAATCTCTATATTCTTTTCCTTTCTCTGTCTTATCTATTGGCAGTTACATAATGTTAGTGATAAACAGATATGCAGGAGAAGAAATTGTGCCAAAAAGTCAGAAAAAAGTGTTCAAAAATGAATTTACAGTGAAAATAAAGTCATGTCTTAACTGGAACTCAACTAATAATTATTTTTCAGCCAAGTAAGTGTGTGTGTGTGTGTGTGTGTGTGTGTGACATGCTGTGCCCATATGGACGGGGCTCATGCTGTGCCTGCTTACACTTCCCATATGGAGCCTGTGGAGGAGAATTTACTGGACTCCAGATCAGAAATAGGAAAGTCCAGATTGGGCCCCTGGGAGTGTGGACAAGAAGTGCATGTGTGTGTGTGTGTTTGTGCTTTGCATGGAGCAAACAGGTTGCTTTTAAATGGTTAGAGAGTTTAAATGTGTGTGTGAGGGATGTTCATAGTAAGGACAGGTATTTGAGTACATGCTAGTGTTGCTGCTATCTTGTAAACATTTTCATTTTTTAACTCCTGTTGAAGGATTTCATGGTTCTCTGTGAAGCTGAGGTCAAATTTACAACCCTTGAGCTTGTGAAATTCTTTTCAAAGTCACATAAATTCCTGTGTTCCACAAGCTGAAATGTGTTTTCGTTTCCCCTCAGTACCTAAACAGCTTTCACACATCACACGTACCTGGACCCTGGCCTCGGTGAGTTTGGCCCTCTGGGCGAGCTCCTCCCTGGTGTAGATGTCGGGGTAGTGGGTCCTCTCGAAGGCCCTCTCCAGCTCCTCCAGCTGCTCCGCTGTGAAGGTGGTCCGACTGCGCCGCTGCTTCCTCTTAAGCGGCAGATCAGGCTCTGACTCCACGTCCGAACCCTCATCGGAGTGACTCGCTGCTCAAAACACAGGACAAAGAAAAATAAGAAAGGATAACTTTTCTCCAATCTCACATGTTTAGATGATGATCATCTTCACTCTATAAACCCTAAAGTTAACAGCTAAACTCTGAAACCCTGTTGAAGAGCAAACATGCCGATGTTACAGACCAGCGATGGCCAACTGGCCCGCAGGCACGCCAAAGCTTTATATCCAGCCCGCAGAATATTAATGAATTCAAAAAAATTTAATAAAAACCACAATCCTCTGTGCTAAAGTTACAAAAACACCCAGTATTTCCACTGCTTTCTGCCATTAGTGATGGTAGTTACAAGATGTGACCTCAGTTCTATGAGGAACTGCAAGGAGAAGAAGAGGGAGTGAGATCTTTCACCAGATTTGCTTATAAAAATGCAGAACACATTAACGATACAGATGTTTTATACTCCGGACTCTGGTCATGACTCATAAATTATCATAGTTTATAAAATGCAGCAAAGTGAGAGTATATAGACAAAACTGCCTACGGTTGACTCATATTTCTGCAGTTAGGCTACTGTACTGTATGTATGTGTGTATATATATATATATATATATATATATATATATATATATATATATATAATTCAAAATAAATGTCTTTATCAATGTGGATTTCCCATGTATTTTTAGGATTCCGAGAAAATACAAATATTTAACAATTATAGGCTAATACATTTAATTAAAATAAAATAATAAAACAATAATAGCTGCTAGAAGTCTGACCCTTGGACAGAGAGGTTGCTGATCCCTGTTGTAGACCAACACCTCATGGTCCTGTAAGTGTCATTTTCTGTAAAATGTTACCTGTTTTTCTCTCTGTTTTCATTTGTTTACTTAAAGTTTTCACTCATAGAACTTGGGTTATTTCTTTTCTTTACACACTCACACTCACACCATAAGGCATGGGTCCTCCTCGTGGTTTCGTGGCCAAACAGACCTCCATTCAGAAGAAATATTCTGAGCCTCAGGAATAATCCCACTGGACAGGATTCCCAGAGCACCACAGGGGGACGGGTGGACTAAAAGCCACACAAAAGGCTAATTTGGATCCAGGGGCCATTCTTTGAGTGTGTGTGTGTGTGTGTGTGTGTGTGTGTGTGTGTGTGTGTGTGTGTGTGTGTGTGTGTGTACTAACTGTTCAGTCAGGTGAATGCTGCTATATAAAACCAAAGAGGCAGGAGTAGATAGGAATCTGTTTTCTCTTTTTTCAAATCTCTTTATTCTTTTCCTTTCTCTGTCTTATCTATTTGCAGTTACATAATGTTAGTGATAAACAGATATGCAGCAGAAGAAATTGTGCCAAAAAGTGTTCAAAAATGAATTTACAGTGAAAAACATAGAAAATAAAGTCATGTCTTAACTGGAACTCAACTAATGATTATTTTTCAGCCAAGTAATTATCCTTTTATCTAAAGTCTAGTGTCAACAGGTTGGACAAACACACAAATAAACCTTCAGTGTAAAAAAAGGTTAATTAATCATTTATGCCCAGAGGCCATAATATGTGTGATAAGGATTAAAATAGATTCACATCCTTTGTTCTGATGGGTAGTGCAAGTATTGAAATTCAGTATGGACATACATTGTAGATGAAAAATCACAGTTTTATCAAAAACTTCATTGTTCTGCTTGTATTTTCTGTGTAATTTTCTTATCTTAAATTAAGCCTCTGGGCACATGGGACTTTGGTTTTTTCCTTAACTATATGGAGTCTATGGCATAAAAAGCAGTCCCATGTGACCAAAGTATAGATAGTATCTGCAATAATTAATTTTGACAGATTTTGATATTTTCTAACCAGCCCAGATCTGCTAGCACAAATGGAATATTTAATTCAACTAATACTTAATCTGGGGCTCCAATTATTAATTAATTCTTTGTCATCAAAATATTATATGCAATATATAAATGCCCATTAAAAAAATTTCCTAGAGCCCAAATTCAACTACAAATTCCTTGTTTTGTCTGACCGACAGCCTGAGGAAACAAACTGAGGAAAAACAAGGAGCAAATCCTTGTATTTGAGATGCTGTAACCAAAGAACATTTGGTGTTTTTGCCTTAAAAGTGACAAACTTTAAATGAAACTGTTATCCATTATTTTTGTATCAAATTTTTATCACTAATTGGTTGATTCTAGCACTGAACATTTCAGCAGAATTTTATCTAAATTGTAATATGGTTGAGTGAAATTAAAGTGGGAGCAAAGCAAAATGTGTCAAAAATACCATTCTGGATTAAATATTGTGGTGCTGCCTACAAATTATATTCTACCAATCAAAATATGTTGTTTGGTCAAGATCCACCCAAAATTGGCACCCTGATCATTTTACATACGTTTCAATTAAAACGAAAATTATAAAGAAAAAAAGAGAATTCCCTCCAACACTGCAAATCGCATTGCAACTGCAATAATAAATGACCATATCAGAGAAGCACATAAATTGTATTTTCGATTTGTCGTTAATCTTCAGCCTGACTGAGCTGCAGTGATGTTATGCGTCCTGACAGCTTTTGAGTTTCTACTTTTCATCTCGCTCTCAGATCACTTTTAATACTATTGTGAATATGTTCTATAAGCCACCAGCTTGGTTTTTAACTCACTACTTCAAACACTCCATTGGCTCCCTTCTAGGTTCACCAAGGCCAAAGCACCCACTTTTTGTGTTACACTTAATTAATTCCCCCTCAGCATCGGGGAAGTTTTGTGTGCAACACTGTATTAGTTCCCCCTCAGAAGCAACAATAAAATACAAGGGGTCCAAATATCTCAGGGCCCCTCATGTGAAACTGATCCTCTCTCCCCCTTCGGCGGTCTTCTCCTTGCAACACCAATAGCAGTGGGAGTCAACTTAACATGCATTAGGAGCAAATTGGTAAAGAAACATTCAAGCATGAGGGAGGCAATAAGTAAAATATTTTCAAAGGGCGAGCGAGAGAAATGGAGACATTGCCTTAAGCCTCTGCTGAATATCTTGCAATTTTGCCCTCGTAGATTTCTAGCTCTTTATCAACCTGTGTGTGAGTTTAGCAGTTTAACGAGAATGATACGCTGCCGCTTCAAAATGGCCACTGTGGATTAAGATTCAGTTTCATCAGCTGTTTTAGAACTTCATCACGGCGTGGTGACAAACGCTTTCCAGCTTTACAGGCTGCATGCACAACCATACAGAAAACAGAGAGGTTACAGGACTTGTGTTTTAGATGGAAAAAGCAGGAATTTGGGATGTGGATTGCGAGGCTTTTAGAGTTTTGGACAGGAGGGCTGAAAAACAAGAGATGAGGCCTTTTGTAGCCTTCCCCCTCCAGTTCCTGCATGGAGGAGGGCCGCCAGGAATGCTTTCTCGCTCCCCCTCCGACTTTAGCAGCATGCACGTTCCTCAGCATTTCACAGGGATTTGGGCCCTGGGAAAGCTGAGGCGGCCGGGAAAATCCTTAATCACTTTGGAATTACCTATCGGTTATGACTGCTACCGGGGTTTCGAGAACTTTTCAAAAGAAGCGACAGAGTGGCACCCTTGAGGTCTCAGGACTCTGCCTGTGATACAATCCTGCATCGGATCCTTTACAGGCGACTCAAGCGGGCTCATTTGTTTCACTTGGCTTCGTGGGATCGCTACATCACCTGTTAAGATACGGCGAGATAAGACGATTGGACGAAATGATAAGGATGTCAGTGAGGAAGCTGGGTCAGCAACAGAATGATACCAAGAGAGCAAAAGCATTGGCTGACAGGTAGAACACTGAGTGATGAAAGTGGCTACCAGTCCAGCTTGTATAAGAAAGCACAAAGAAAATGTCACACTTGCACATTTTTCACTTCAAACGATAGCAAACTCCAAATCCTCTCCACAAACTTTTGGCTCTCCGGCACGCCACCCTCCTTAAACAAGCACCACCTTCTCCTCCCTCTCCTCTCTCTCTTTCTCCCTCCTTTTCACCCTCTCTTTGTCTCCCTTCTCCCCATCTCTCTCTTTTCCACCCATATTTCTCTCTGTGACTCTCGGGCTCTTTGTTGCTCCACAGAGCTGAGGTCTTTGCCGGCGATTTCCACGCTCCATCTGTGGAATCCGTCATGGCTCCCTCGGCCCTTCACAGTGGAGGGCTGTCACCTGCCCCACGGGGGAGCTGAGGGAGGGAGGGTGGGGGCATAAAGAGAGGCTCCGCAGAGGGCTTGGGGGGGGTGGGGTAGATGGGTGCACAGCCGGGGGCATTCTACTGCTCCCTCCCCCCAGAAAACACCCCTTCCTCCAGAGGGAACTGTAAGAGCACCTGAGGGGGCGAGAGGGCAGCGGAGAGGGGCAACAAGGGCTGTTGCTGCCGATGTAAATGTCCCCATGGGGATAGTCTGTCTGGGCATCTGCGAGGCTTTTTATTGTTGTTGTTTGTGTTGTTGGAAGCGTACAACACCCGTGGTTTGACGCATGGACACAAGCTGAGGTGTAAGGAAGTTGTTCCTCCATCTTCGGCCCTTACTTTGAGAGAATCAAATGCTCTCCGTCTTGTTTTGCCATTTGTTTTCTGTACTGCTATTCTTTATGTCATATGCTGGGCCAATATTTATTTATTTTGTCTCTGCATAATGTACTTTATTACCCGTGTCTTTTTTATCTACTGCTGATTTTAATGAGTTTTTCTCTTCCTTGTTTCTGGTTTCTGTAGCACTTTAAGATTTCTGTATGAAAAGTGCTTTACAAATAAAATGTATTATTATTATTATTATTATTATAATCTAAAGGCAAGAAAACAACAGCAGGTGTGTTTGTGGCTTAACCGGAAAAATACTTTAATATGATGCTAAAATAATGCTGTCACTTACAATTTATCTTAATTAATTAAGATAAATCAAAAGCTTTCAAATATTTGACTTCAACTACCCAGCAGAGGCTGGTGTTCCGGCTTTGTGCAGTATTTATACCTGTTTATTATACGCTATAAAGAATTTTTGTGACATTAAAATGTATTAAATAAGGGAAAAATTAATTTGTAGGAACAGAGCAACCACTGCTTACACTGATTGTTATGAACTGTAAACTCATAAAGCAGCTAATAATTGTGAGCTTTAAGTTCACTGTAACATCGGTGACGCCTGATACTTCAAATTACAAAATAATTACACTCAAAATTTGAGTGTAGGGAGATGGAGAAAGAGTCCATAAATGCACAATACTAAACAAAAGAACACTAAATTATTTAACAGGTGCTGGATTTTTTACACAATATTATAACATGCGTATTATAAACGTGATATTGATATTTCATATTAGAAGTATCAGGGGTATCGGTATATTGTAACACCCCAAATTCCTGCTTAAAGTAACTTCTGCTGCAGCCCTCAGATACTAACTACAACTTGTTAAGATGATGGGTAATCATTTTTGTCACCAATAACAGTTATATCTTTTTAATTAGTGCTGTCAAAATGATTTATATTTAGCAAAATAAAAGTTCTGGGCTGTAGAGGGCTGAGTTTTAAAGTTGTAGTGAAGTATCATATGAAACTAGAAGAAGTGTTTTTTGCTAAATAAGCTCACAGTAACATTCTACATATGTGTGTGTGTGTGTTTGTTAAAGAGCTTTGATTGCTCTGGTAACACTTTACAATAACCACCATTTATAAATGGTTAACAGATAGTTTATTAATGTTTAATCATCATTTATAAACCGTATATAGGCCATTTAGAATGGTAAATAGAAAATGTATTAATGTTGAAATATAATTTATAAATGCCAAATAGAAGGTATATTAATGTAAGTTGATAGTTTCTTTACCATAAACAAACAATTACATTATAATTCTTAGTTTATTAATAGTTTTGCACTCATTATAACATTTTTAACACCATATTAAGTATGTAAATGATTTCAAAATTGTTCTTATACCTTTAAGAAATTGTTTGAAAACATTTAAAGATTAAATATGTATAGAATTTTGTAAATGATTAATAATTGGTCTATAAAACATCTATAAACATCACTTAGATGGTTATTGTAAAGTGTTACCATTGCTCTATAAAACAACAAGCTAAAAAAAGTTAATCCTATTGCTGCACGCATCCCACATGTCTGCTTGAGCATCATCAACATGCCTAAAAGTCTATACAAGTCTATGCAAACTATAATGCAATGCAAATTAAAGTGGCAGGTGATGAAGATTCGTGGGGTGACAAATGGGGATTTTGGGGTGGCAAACTTGTGCCAAGATGGAGAGCAGGGTAGTCACCCAATCACCCCTGAAGCTCGCTACTCCAAACAGCTTGGCTCAGAAGCTCACACACACATAAAGCACATGACCTCGTACACACATGTCCACAGCACTGAGCTTCCCCTGCTTCTACATGCATTTTAAGGCTACGTTAATCGAGCTTGTCAGCCCTGAGGCGTCCCCACTTTAGCTTCCATTAACAGCCATCCCCCCTGCTCACATGCCTTTCAGTGTGGTCAAGCCAACACACACACACACACACACACACACACACACACACACACACACATATACACAGTACTTGCCAAACTGATCTTTGTAAAAATGGAATATAATGCTAAATCAGCATCAGGATATGTATTAGCTCTCCTACTGAGACAAAGAGGAGGAGAGGGAAGAGTAGAAGAAGCTGAAACCTTTCCCCTGCTCCCCCGGATCTTTTCCAACCTTGTAAACCTGTGGTTTCAGAGTGCCCCGTTTGCCGTCATCGCCTCGCTATCCCTAAGATCTGATCGCATCGATTTGGCACCGTCAAATAGCCTTGGCCAATCAAATTATCCACTCTAACCGTCGTATCGCTGCCTGCCCGTATACATATGCTATATCTTAAAATGCTGTATTTAGAGCCCCTGTAAACACTTGACTTCTCTCTGTATACTTTTGCTCCACCTCAGCTTAGAGGAGCGGGGGGTTGCAGATGTGGTCCTGGCTCTTGTCAGCTCATCGAAATATGAGAAAATATGAGCCTTAAAAGGGTAAAATTATCTGAGCAAGGAGAAGGCCTGGAAAAGCAAGCCTCGGCAAGATCGCCCGGGAGCCGAGGAGCATTAAGCTGCAAAATAAGAGAGGAGCAGTTGGAAGGGGGAGTGGGTGGGAAGGGGTTAGAGGAGAAAAGAAAACTGTTTAATTTAACCAAACTGAAGCCCTGAGAGGCACACAGTGCATGGGACTCCAAGCCAAAACAACCTCTCCAGAGCCAAGAAAGCCCAAAATGGATCCCACCGTGCAACGCCATCCCAGGGAAGAGAAAAACAAGGAGGAGAGGAAAGAGAATAGAGGATTTAGCTGAAACAGGCTGTTGGAAAGATTTCAGCATTGCTCTTTTTTTTTTAGAGCGGTGGGGGGAGTTGCATGGGGACACAAAAGCTTAAATATGTCCACTGCGACATGAGACAGTAGACACTGAGCGTACGTGAGAGACAGATAGAGAGGGAGTGAATGGGGATGTGTCAAACTTGGATTTTGGGACTTGGGGGAATTGACCGACCATATGTGGACCATTTACACCCCTCTTCGGACATCCCAGTAACTCTTCTGGGGCTTTTGGTTAATAGCGAGGGTAAATTGAGCCCCTGACACGTCGCCCCCCCTTCTCTCCACCAACCCCTCTCAAAAAACACAAAACAAAAGGCAGAGGAGACAAACGCAGCATTTATTTGGGCGGGCCGACCGTGCTGCTCCTATTCAGGAGCCGGGGGACTAAGTGACTGGCCGACTGCATTAAACAGTATATAGAAGTCAAGACAGGCAGATGCTGGGCCGGATAATGGCTTTACTGACAGCTTATGGACCCATCTGTGACTCTTTCTGCTGGGTTAAGAAAAAGATGGTCTGTGTGTGTGCGTGTAGATTTTTGTGTGCGCGAGGGGGGGGGGTGGTGGGCGAACTCACTTGACTTGCTAAGGAGGAGTTTCAACCTTCACAGCTGCCCTGAAAATGAGTGTGCCAACGCTGCGTGTGTGCGTGTTCTTTAGCTCGGGTTTGTGATTACACACAGAGATGTGAACAAACTCATCACTCACAGCCTTGTTATGCAACAAAACATGACCAAGGAGGAGTCTGTCAACAAAGAGTTATGGGAGTTGTTGAGGATGTAGGGGGTATTAGGAAGTGGTTACCTGTCATTTGAAGCTAAATATGTTTCTAACCCTGTTTCCTGTGTAGAACCGGGGGAGAGTGACCCTCCGTGGCCCTGTGACCCTGTGGTTCTTCTTTTCTCTTTTAACTCACAGCTCCAGTCAGTGGGGCACTTGTTGAAACAAGGTGAGCTGTTAGCAGGTTAACTGTCACTTTCAATTATTTTAGGTGACAAGAAGGATGTTTGACCGTTTCATCTCTGTTAATTCTGCTGTCAGGCTGCCTCGATTCTGGTTGCACCAGCTGTTAATCTTGCATATGAATTAATGTAAATCTTAAAGAAAATGTAAGGCGAATGCAGTTCATACACACATTAACTGTAGTTATTTCCTCTTACCTACAGTGCTATTTATCTGTCTAGACTGTTTTGTTTTGAGATGCAGTGTCGGACATAATGGAAACTATATGGTCCCTAAAGTGGCAAAAAATAAATAAATTTTTTTAGGAATTATACAAGAAAAACAATAGCTCCTGCAGAAACTGAAACTGCTCACAACAAGATCTGTGGATTATCTTGAGTAAATCGGCCATGACTTCTGAAAAGAGAAAAATATTGCTGTGGAGTTTTTCAAACAACAATTCGATCTAGTTCCATTATACTGGAGAGAAGGCGGACATCTCTATTACTGCAACGTATTCTCATGAACGGGTTTATGTGATTTCTTGTGAAAACTTTTGCAACATGGTTCGTATGATATCCTACAAAAGAGCAGTCACAGTTTTCAACATGTGACAGTCGAGAAAAAAATAACAGTTTTCAGTCAGGGAGCGAGGACATCCACCATCCACCTTCCTATTCGCCTGACCTTAATGCGTCTATGGTCTGTATGCAACATAAATTGACGAAATTTCTTGGGATAGCTACTTCTCATGGCCAATATCTCCAACACTCAGTAAATAACACCAAAACAATCCACACTGATAAACAGCAAGACAGGGAAGAGGAGAAAACATATGCCTTTTTGATTTGTCTGTTACACAAAGTAAAGAATTGAACAGTTAGAAATCTGAATCAGTGCAATTTCTGTTATTTTTCATAAAAATTGAAGTATAATAAGATCCATTGAGAGATTAAAAATAGCAGTAATGCACTGCATAATGCTGCATTCATGTTACATGGGTGAGGGTAGATCTAAGTTTCCTACCTCAACTTTCAGATGGTAAATATTACTAAGGAACTCCTGGTTTGGCAGAGAATCCCTATTTAAACACGGAAATACTTGTAATCAAGTTCTACACAGCGGGACATTCATTCAAAAAAGCCTGAGCAAAATTGATTATGTTCATCGCACACTGCTGGAAAGCTGGAACACCAGTACAACTTAAAAAGTGTGAAACTACAAAAAAACAAAAAGCACGATTCTGTGTGTGCTTGGTCAAGTTTGAGAGTGTGCACAGTACAAAAGATATTCCCACATGGCGTGACTACAGCAGAAACACACATTTTAAGCCTCTTTTCCCGACGAGACACAAAAGCTTCTGGTCTAATTAGTTAACAAAGCTCTGAATGAAAGTCAGGCTTCATCAGCCAGGTGATTGACAGCTGCCTGTCCCCCATCAGTAGCATAGATGTTGCGTTTTCTGGCCTCTAGCTGGCCTCCGCAAACTTTGACACTCGACCCTAACCCCCGATACACACACACGCATGCACTTCTACACACATTAAAAACAGCCATGCTCACAAACACATACACACATACAGATGCATGAGAGGAAAACTCACATTCTTCCTTTCTCAGAAACACACACACAAACACACTCATGCACATTAAAAAACAACCTCTCTCCCCCTCTCCCCCCCAGCTGTTGTGCCTATAGTGCATACTTGCAGCAGATAAAGAGGGGCCTTATTCTAAGGCGAGCCATTCTACTTGACCTTCGCTGGGCCTTTTCACTCTTTCACTCCCTTCAAACCGTCTTTGGGGCTTGCTCGCTCTCAGCTCAATGTGGCTAGTCCATCACGGGTGAAGGCTGGGGCGCTACAGCGGGTCTTGAAGGGGGAATACCCCAAATACCCCCTGCCCCCTTCCACCTACACACACACACACACACACAAGCAAGCCCCCTCCCTCTCAGAAATCACCCTGACTTCAAAGTTGGTGTGCATTCATTAATTGCCCTTTGAATTGATATCAGAGGGTCACAATAAGAGTGTGAAAGGAAAAAGAGGCTTTAATGAAGCATAGAGCAGCCATTCATTTGCAGATAACTATGTTTTCATGCTTGAATAGTCATCATGCATGGGCTTATTAGAAAAAAAGGCACGAGAAAGGGAGGATGAGGAGAGAGGGACAGAGAGACAGAGAGAGCCCCGGGGTAGAGGAGAGTGATTTGGTGCTCGCCACTTGGCCCTCGTGCCCCCCTTTGCCCTCGTGCCCAGGGACTCACTGAGTGACACATTCATTCTTTCAACGGACACACAGAGCCCTCTTCACCAGACACTTGGCTCAGTAATAGCCAATAGCTATTATAAGATCCATCAAGAGCTTATTGCTTCTGTCTTTGTCTGATGTGATGAGACAGAAACAGCAACATATTAGAGCTACAGCTGCTTACTATTGTCATTGTAAATTACTGTACTTGTTATTTACATTACATTTTATTGTATTTTATTGTAATTTTCATATTTTATTGCTTGAAGCATGCCTAGGTTGTTCTTTTTATTTAATTATTTAATTGTGTAGTTATTGTCTCTGTGTGTAATGCTGCTGCTACACTGTAATTTCCCAGCTTGGGATAAATAAAGTACATCTATATATCTATCTATTCTCAATTATTTCATCTGTTGTTTGGTCTCTTAAATTGTAGAAATTGGGAAAAAATTATAATTCAAAGTTCATCGAGTGCAAAGTTTCCTCATCTGTCTTGTTTTGATAAAAGCACCAAAAACTGTTGGCTATAACTTTTCTGTTGATTGGCAAATATTTTCAGCTTTACAACTTCCATTAACATGAAATATCGTGTTTGATATTTTAAAGCATTAACTCGATTCACTGACGGTATATACCGTGTGATGGTAGAAAGGTGTCAATTGGCAGTATGGTTTCCACCGCAATAGCTATTTTTGCGTGGTCTTGTGATCTCACAAATCCAGCTGCCTGCAAATAAGTGGATTTGGGCCAAAACTGAGAAGCTGAGTTGTTAAAACAGATCTGATAACTTTAAAACCTTTAACACTGTAACAAACACATGAAGTATTGTTCTTATAGGAAGCTTCTATTAAAACAATTCTAGTCTTATTGTTTTGAGTCTTTTGTTTTTAACCCAAGTTTGTTTTTCAAGTTTAATTTTGGAAGGAATGTCAAATGTGACAAAGCATGATATAGTTATTTTACAACAGAACAATTACGTTTCCATGAAATAAACATTTGGCCTCATCACCCTCCCCTAATTCTGTGTGTTGCCAACGTTGCTTTGAACGCCACTGTAGGTGAGACAATAAGGCAAAACAATTGAGCTCATTGATCATTTACTCAGCATGCAAAGACATGAATAATGTACTGGAAAAATACATGGTCGCCCAAATTAATTGCGGTTTCATTTTCATTGTGATATGTTTGGAAGAGATGGATTATTAAAGTTTTTGAGAAGATATACACTTTATCTGTCGAGAATAAATCTCATTGTCACAATAATTTCATAGATATAGGTATCATATTGTATCCAAACTTTATGGGCCACCATGTAAAAAGTTACTTTGATATATTCTCAGTGTGAGTACTTCAAGTTCCTATAATAACCGAAAAGAAAAGTTAATAGAAAAGTCAGCCTCTACAAACACCATCATCACACTGCTCCATCTCCACCCATTCTCTGCCTCCACCTCTTGCTCCCTCACTTCTTCCTATCCCTCCTTTTCCTCTCCTCCTCTCCTCCTAGCTGGCACTGATCCAGTGTGTGCCCACATATTACATTTGCAGCACGCCATCCTTCACCCCGAGTGGCAGAGAAGCCCAAGTTCTTCATTCACTCGCATTATTTACACAAACAAAGTCCCACTCCGTTTCTGTGACAAAGCCAGCTAAATCTTTATGGCTCTTTCATGTATTGTGTGCTCACGGTTCCCTTTTGTCCCCCGGCCATTGGCTTGGGCCCTGGATACAATGAGCCCGGGGGAATGGAGGCAGATTGAAGGAATGCGCCTCAATAAACCTAATTATGACATGATGACTGCGCTCACCATGGTAGGGGTTTTTCAAAGATCCCGGGCTTATTCAATTAGCCCTTTCCAGGATCCCCTTTCACCAAATAAAGTTATCCCTTTGACTGTTTGCATTGCAGAGTGGAATGTGTGTGTATGTGTGTGCATGCATGTGGTTGTGTGTATATGTGTGTGCACACTCGGCTGGCCTAAATGGAAATGTATCGGCCCTCAACAAGGCTCCTCTGTATTATCTGGCTAATTTCACCTAACTAAGTATGGACTCTAAAAGATACACTGTGAAAATGTGAAGCAGGAGGAGGGAGGAGGCGGGGACACCGTGACTGTTTTAATCATTAACTTTGTCTCCAGGGTTAATTACTACGACGCTGGGAGTTGGGACGGCCCAGCTACAGGCCTGGAGGGCCAGAGTTACTGCCAGATATAGAAATATTTCAGAGAAGATGTGGAAAAAGAGAGGGGGATTTGAGTAGGGTTTTTTTTTTTACTTCTTCTTTTTATTATTGCAATGGAATTTTGAGGAAAATGTGCTTTCATATTTATCTATATGTCAGATGTTTTTTATCTTAATTAGAACTTTAATATCAGATTTGCTGAGCAGCAGGCATGGTATGTTTTAGCAACTTTTTAGAATAACTCTCATTTTGACCATATTACTCTGAATAAGAACTAGTTATTTGACAAATGGGGCTAAAAGTTTTGGTTTGCATGTTATTGTATTCTTCAGATCCGAGGTATAAAATAAATATAATACTAATCAAATATATATTTAAATACGATTTAGCTACTAATCAGATACTAAAAAAAATGTTAGGCATGACATTTTGAATTTGTCACTAAATATATTTCGAATCAAACCACAAAATGTTAATAATGAACTTAATTAGAAACTTTATGGAAGTGGACTGACTCTCCTTTGTGCGCTCCGGAGGATGGAGCACAGATATGAAGCGAGCTGTGCGCCGCAGGCTGAGAGACAAACAGAAAGAGAGAGAGAGAGAGAGAGAGAGAGTAGGAAACAGAGGGAGAGGGGCGGTGTTGCTCTCCAGATGAAAGTGAGATGAAATAAAAGAGTCGATTTAATCTGCTTGAAGAGATTTGGGGAGCAAGTGGTGGAGAAGAAGAAGGAGGAGGAGGCGGAGCAGAGGAGGGGGGTGAGTTTTCGGAGTTGTGCAGCAGCGCAGGACGGGTGGCCGGGGCCCCCATTGTGAAGCTGCGCTCCGGGCCAGACCGGGGCTCTCCGGGGAGAACATTGGTCCCCATTCACCGAAACCACTCTTTAATACACTCCCTCCGTCATTAAATGTGACATCGCACAATATCGACATCATTTAGAAGACATTATTAATGTTCAAGGGGGCAAGGCCGGGATTCATCAAACAATCAATAATAGATCATGAGTTACAGCCTCGGTATTATTAGCTTCATCCTTCAAGGAGGGGAAGGCCGCCCGGGTTTGTTGGCCAATTACGGTCTGAATATTATGACAAACTCAGCAACTGTATGCTTCATCAAAAGCTGCTATGGGACAGTTTGATTTTTCTGTTTAAAGCGCAGAGAAAAAAATAAGAAATTCCGAAAAATAATATAAAATATAAAAAAAATATAAAATTTTCTTTATTATAGAGAATCTAAATAATAGTGTTTGAGTCCCTAAATGTGTCTTTCCGCCCTATGTTTTTTTTTTTTTTTACTTTCTCTTCAGAATCAAAATCAGAATTATCTTTATTGGCCATAAATGTGCACAAACTAGGAATTTGACTCTGGTTTGCTAGCTCTCGTACAAAAATTACAGAAATACAATATTAAAAATAGCAACAAGAAAGAGACACTTCCAATATGAGCATGCGCCTTTATCAACGCATCTTGCACTCCACCTTTCACTGTGAAAATCAAGGGAAAGTGTCCAATGCTTATTTGTGCGCGCGCACGTGTGCAAAAGGGGGTTTAGGGAGCGAGCACGCATCCTTGGGCAATACGTGAGTGGATTTCAGAGGCCTCAATTGTCCCCATGAATGGCAGTGGGCTCCTTTAGCCGACCCCAAAAGGAAACATTTTGTAGGTGAAAACGGCCATTTTCCCTCGGTGAACAGGCCCTCTAAACCGTGCCGGAGCGCTCCCTGAATAATTCATCCTTCATTGCGGCCTCATAGTGTGTTTTGTCGGGCTTTTCTGTGGAGGAGCTTTCTCTCCTCCTGGCTGAATTATAAACAGGTTGCCTTCTTCTTTAGCGGCGGCCAAAGCTGTTTCCAAGCTGGCCTTTTGTCCGCGCGCAGCCCAAGCGTGAGCCCCAAATAGACTCTCGCGCCTTTGTCTCCCAAGTTCATCCTCGAGCGTCCCGTTGTGCGCGCGAGGCGGGTCTTTGTCAGGAGTTGGAAACCGTTGAACAAATGTTTGATCAACTCATCTGGGGGACATTTTGTCTCCTCAGACCAGAGTCCTTTATCTCTCCTCCCCTGTTCTACTGATGCGAGGACCTAGAAGAAGGTGCCCAAATGGTGGGCAACACCTTACACTGCTTTTAAAAAGAAAAGAAACTGTTTGAACAACTCATTTTGGGGCCCATTTACTCTGTGGTGGTGGTGATAGATTTTCTAAATGCTAAGCTTATTACAAATGAAATATTCAGTGGACATTTTTAAAGTTTGGCTATAACAACACCAGCTCTAATGCTACATACTGACGTTAATTGACGCAGTTACATCGCCTCCGGTGTTTTTCCCAGGAATTAGCCTGCCCCATTTCAATTTGTCACAAGTTTAAAAAAGTGTAATTAACTTTTAGAGTGAAAAGAAAAATATTTAAACTGATTTAATCAAGTACAGGATGACAAGTAGTAAATTATATCAGCACAGTTTGGCTCCTACAAAAAAAGAGGAACTCATCGGAGAGAAGAAAACATGGATCCATAATGGAGGATGTAATCATTTTTGAAAAGTCCCAAATTAAACGAGCGTGACGAATTTCCACTCTAATGACGTAAGCAACAAGTAAAGTAATGATAATGTTAATATGTCTCAACCGGCTGTCAAATCTTCAATTATGCTACTGTCCTTATACTGCAATAAATAAAAATTAAGGAGATGAGTTTTATTCCCTGGCTTGCAACACTTCCTATACCACTTTATACACGTTTCACCAAGAAACTTGGCTGTTAAAATTTTTTAAAAGAGTCTTTGTTACTCAGAAATAAACTTTTTGATTGCACTTGCTTTGAAAAATCCCATTTTGGGTTAAACCCGACCTCGTGAATCCACTAGAAAACAACAAAACAACTTTATTAACTGCATTATTATTTTATAGATGCGTAATCTTTTAAAAGCACTGATAAAAATTGATTTGCTGCATAAAATAAACACAGACTATAAATACAAACAGCCTAAACAAGGGAAATGCTTTCCTAATTTATTAGAGATTAATTAGACCTATTTTATTAATCCCACAATCATATGGTATTACACCTAAATATCGTGCACGGATTTATATTGTTGGACGACTTCTTTTAATATTTTTTTTTTAATATGTGCATTATAATATGCAGCTCTACTGTAACATGGCTATTCATCCACACAGCTTTAAAGCACTGCTGAACATAACACACAGAGACATCACCTGCTGTTTGATTTACGGTATGGCCTCATGGGAAATGCATTAGCCGGAGAGATATGGTCGATAAAGAATTCCTAACAAAGGACGACACACACTCTCCACCCCCATCCAACAACTTTACAGCACGCTAAACTCCACAGAGAGCCCAGTTACACCACCAAATAAAACCATTATCTGCTCAAAAGCAATCAACAGGTTGGAGCTGCTGCAGGAATTCCTCTATAATTTAATTCCCCTGCAAGTTATCCCAATAAGACAAAATATAGGTCGATATCACGTTAAGCTTTCACTTTCACTATAATAATATGTCCCAAAGCTCGAGTTAAATAGACAGTTTAGCAATTATATAAATAAAAATGATACTCCTCCCATATGGGCTCAGTGAGAACATATCTGATCAAACATGAGTCCACTGCGCTCTAATGTGTATGAGGGTCACTGATATGGAGAAGATAAACCCAGCTAACAGCCAACTATTTTCTCTCTACATCAGCCGCAATAAGTGGAGCAGTTCACTCACATCTGTCTCCTAAGATGCCTTCAATGCTGTGTTTGGCCCTCCGGTCGTTCTCCTCCAGCTCCTTCCTCTCGATCTCCTCTTCATCATCCTCTTCATCGCCTTTTCCCCCGAACTTACTCCGCATAGTGCGACTGATGGAGCTCACTGCAAAGGGTTCGTTCAACAAGGACAAATTACACAAATAGAAATAGCTGCTAAATATGTAACACGCACGCGCACACACATGAAACTTGCTTAAGTTTTAGTATTACAAGTGTTTAATGTGAATCGATTAGGGGGGAAAAGTATTCAAAAGAATTAAAAACAGTATCTATGTAATGCCTTAAATACTGTCATTATACTGTGTGTTAAATAAATTCAAAGTTTAACAACAAAAAATAATTTAAACAGTGAAAGAACGATGTATATTTGTCAAAGAAGGGATATATTTAGTTTTTATTTACTTTTATTAAAACCACATTTATTAATAATATATATTTATATTTATGAATGGTAACCTGTTGTGGTCGGAGTTAAAGTTTAAATAAATAAATACATAATAGCATGTAAAGTAAACGAAAACAAAAGTGTATAATAATAATAATAATAATAATAATAATAATAATAATAATATGTAAATTGATTTCTGTCTGCCCTTTTTTACCTGAAGGCACGTTGTTGCGGTCACATATCCCATCCTTCAGTAATTTATCCCGAATCTCCCAGCTAAACATACCCGGGTTTTCCCGCTTGTATTCTTCTATTCTCTTCTCTACGTCCGGCGTTGTTCCCTGCTTCAGGGGTCACAAGAGTCGCAGAGTTTATTCACTTTGTTGTGGCCCTTGGGGCACAATGCATACATTGCCTTTATATGCTGTAACTTAAAAATCAAGTAACTATACAGTGTGTAAATATAAATACTGAAGTGTATGGACAATGTTTGTTCCCTGAATTTAAAACTACAAATTCAAAAGACAGTATAACATACAAACATGCTGAAAGATCAAATGGGAAAAAAACAAAAAATAAAAGTACGGAATTTAATTGTTCCTAGGTATTTTATACACATTTTTTAAATTAAGCATTCAAAGTTATACATATATAAATAGGCCTACAATTGCAAATATTACAGGCTATGCATGAGCCAGGGATGTGTTTTGGTCCTTACCTTGGGTTTGCTGCCACCGATGGCCCCGGGTCTGATGGAGCCCGTCTCCTGGTACCGGCACAGGATCTTGGACACGCAGCCGTGTGAGACCCGGAGCTGCCGGGAGATGACGCACGGCCTGATGCCGTGGTGCGCCATCTCCACGATTTTATGTCGGATGTGGTTGGGCAAAGGTCTGCCATTTATGAAAACTCCTCCGAGCTGGTTCACACGGCCTTGACCCAGCGGGGTAGACACTACATTCAATCAGAATATGAGAGGGACGAGTCACCAAAGTGATCCAAAGTGTGCATGCTGTTATAGAGGTTATAGAGGTATAGGTAAAGTTTTAACTGGACGCAGAGTGTAACTAAATACACCAAGAAAACCATATAATAGAATGAAGCTGTCGTTTTATTTAACTGCTCCGAAAACAGCTGACAATTATTAGCCTATGTTACGCAATAACGTATGTAAGTAAGTCAGTTTATTTATAAAGCACCTTTCGAGAACAGAGACGTCACAAAGTGCTTTTTAGGGTACAAAATAGGCATGCATACAAATAGAAAACACAATATGAAAACACAATAAAAGAAAAACAGCTATAGCTATAAAGTCATAAAACTATCCTATTAAAACAGTGGCATTATTTATGAAAATACAAGATATATTGCTGGCACCCTAATTATTTCATATAGCCTTAAAAACAAGTTTGCAAAAACTATTTTTCAAGTTGCTAAAATTAAAACTTTTGTGAGTGAATAAAACAGCAATGTGTCGATTTAAAAATATTATTAATTATAATAACACTAACTAAATAAAAATAAAATAAAAAAAACACTACATTAATCTGTCACTTCAGCTCCAGTCAAATAAGATGGAATGCTAAAACAGTACAAAAAAAGAAAGTAAAAATATGTGTTTTTAAGCCGAGGTTTGGTGCAAGACTGGATAAAAGTGACACATAAAGTAATGGTGACTTGTGGTTAACTAGACCACATATTATCTTCCGCCAGCATCCAGGCTGTAGCCGTCCTTTACCTTCCAGTGGGAAGCCACTGCGGGGGTAGTTCTGAGCCAGCGTGGGTCGCATCATCCTGGGTATTGACCCCGCCAACGCAGTCATACCTCCGACACCCCAGTGATACAGATCCCTCCTCCTAACGGGGAGGCTGCTGCGACAACACCGAGTTTGTAGCAGCAAGTCGCCGTTTAATTCTCCCGTGTGGAAGCCTCCTGGAGCGGTTAGCTTCGGTTAGCCGCACCGGGCTACAGCCAGCAGCAGCGTCCCGGGACAGCCTCAACCCTCCGAGGAGTCAATGTGGCGGAGAAAAAAGGAAGAAAATTCGATTTGGGGGTGTTAAAAAGAGTTACGTTTTCCCTTCGCTCGGTTTTATTCACCAGTTTTGGGGCCTCTTTGAAATGTAGTAGTGCCAAAGTAGTGTAGCAAGCAAGAAGATATTGTTGTTGTTGTTTGTTGACACCGGTTCAAAGTGAGAGGAGACAGTCAAAAGTAGCGGAGCTCTTCTGTCTCCCGGTCAGCGCTCCCGGCTGTGATTGGTCGAGAAGGCACACCCGGTACGCAGCGGAGCGCGGGGATTGGCTGAGGCTGAAAACTTTGGACCAATCAGAGACGCTGTCACAGTTCCAGGGGGCGTCAATTGACAACAGCCAGGGGACGGTGGAGTCACTGCGTGTACTGTTAAAGCGGAGAACAGGCTCTAAAGCTGCTCATGTGTTGAGTGAAGCGCTGGGAGCAAAGCGGAGCAACAAATGATGACTGACGAGACATAATTATTTAATTAATGTGGTAAATTATTATCATGAGGTCACAGAGTAATCTGCACATATGTGAGCCTTTTTCCAGTTCAATTGCTGCCGAAGAAAAATACATAAATAAAGCCTAAGAAAAATAAAATATTATTTATGGCAATTTTACCACAGTCTGTTGTCATACACGGATTACTAGAAAACCCAAAAAGTGAAATGTAACCCAATAAAAAAATACAATAAATACATTTCAGTAAAATTTGCTTGTGACACGTTGCTTATTGCTTTATAGGGAGGACAAAATATTATGCAGGCAAATACAGCACCAGACAACAGAATAAATAACCTCAATAACCTCAATAACCTCAAATAACGTAAGAAAAACAACATGAGAATGTCAATCCCAATGAAAACTGAATATTTAGAGAACTTATTGCTGGACTGCTGTAATTGCATTGCATTATAATTATTTTAAGTATGGTATTTTATTCATTAACATTTGGATATATATCCGGAATTTTCCCCATTGGGATCAGTAAAGGAATATCGTATCTTATAGAGTCATATTACTTGACACCAAAACTTCTCGTCTTCTCAACTTCTCAACAAATGAGAAGTTGAGAAGACATGTTGATAGACGAGCTCGTCATATTTTGTCAGTTTATTTCACATTCAGGTCTTTGTAATAAAACCCCAATTATCCGCGAAAAATGTAATGAAAACACCATGTGATGATTTGCAAATCCTCCCTTCAATGCTCAAACTGTGAAACGTGTAAATATAAAGCCTACACTCATTCTAAATTTGATGCTTTTATTTACGTTTTACATGGCGTTTTAACTTTTTTGAATTGGTGTTGAAAACAGTTCAGCTTTCCTGACATTATTTTCTTTTCGGCTACGGTTTTAACTGAATTTTGCTTAATTTCAGCTCACAAATATAATTATAAAAACAAACATAGGCTTTAATTTAAAAAAAAAATGCAGTAGCCTAATTGGGCAGGACCCAAACTTTTGACTCTGCAGATCTTTACGCACAAATAACTGATTAAAAAAAAAAAAAAAGCAAGAGAAGATATTCATCAGTGAGATCCCCCTTGTCAACAATCTGTGCGTAATATCATCTGCAAACTGTTTATTACATGCCATCGCACACGACCCCTAATTTGTTTCCACCCCGTGGCCTCATATATGACACAAATGGTGCTAAAGTGTGTGCACCTCCAGGAATTTATTGTGGTTTTCAGACTGAGCACTAGCCAGCCGAGAACAGTCTGAAGGGGGACGTGCGCCACAGCAGGATACGACGCCAGGGCGGCCGTAAAGCCAGTCTAGCTCCGTATGGACAAGAGGGTGATTTTCATCCACAAATATTTAATAATCAATACGATCACCGCCGGGGGAAAAAAAAGAACAGGGGAGCCAGGAGTTGTGTCTTTTAAAGTTCAGCCATGGACTCTTTTTCTCTTTAGGGTCACAGCATCCTTTAGTCCCCAATCAATCACTGGAGCAAAGGATCCGCTCCTGAGCTTTGAACCCAGACAAAAGCTCGTTTTACTTCACTGTTCATCACGTGAAGAAAGGCGACTCCGTTCTGATTATTTCAGCCTCAAAGTTGTTACCATGCACCAGTGTGCGAACATAAGATTTTTGGATTAACTGAAATACAATAATTAATTTAATGTAGACAATAAAACAAATATCTATTTAGGGTTAAATATATAGACCAGGGCCTACCTTACGTGGATGACAGCGCATGTTTTCGAGGAAATCCCTGAACCCTTTGTGTGACTCATGCAAACCCCCAGCACCTGATCGGCCCTTTCATGTCCCAGCCCTCACCTATGGGCTCCTGGGGGCCCAACGGGGGGAAGTCCCTGTCATCCACCTTCATTTACGCAGGGAAGAGACATCCCACAGGTTTAAATAGGTTTCAATTAACATTTGCCTCTTTTGGGGGAAAGAAAACGCACTTCAAATGTTGACTTTGCTGTGAAAAACGCGCGGGAACAATGGCTGGGTGCTGGGTTTAAAATAAGCAGGGCTGATGGGGGGTCTTTCACCTGCTAAGGAGGATGTCATTATCTTTTTATCAATGACTGAGTCCTGCAGGTTGTCATAGCATGGCTTCAAGGAGAGGGGAAATGTGACTTTGTTTTTCATTTGTAATAAACCAGGTGAGCTTTGGAGAGCCTATAAACTGAAGGTGATAACTACCTGAGGCTCAAATCAGGCCAAATTTATCATCAAACCGGATGTTATTATGGGCAAATGAAAAGGCCAGTTTGAACACGTGGCGAAATGTTTTTCAGCAGTGTGAGAAGCAGAATAAAGGACGGACTATTAAACTGTATAATAGCAGACTAATATTTGTTTTGCTTTTGTTCTGATTTATTCCTCACAGAAAGAAAACCATCAGTCTCTTTACGCACACGAACGTGACGATTTGGGAGTGTCAGTGATCTTATTGAAATTGGATATTACGGCCGAGAGAAAACAGAGGGGCCAAATGGAAAACAGAGAGAGGCATGATGCATACCTCGGCCCCCTTTCTTTAAAAGCGACACTGAATCTCCGTGTCCAATCCATTACCGGAGGATGAAATTCAAAGTCAGAAATCTCGCTTGATGAGAAATAAATGAGTTGCATCACATGCTCTGCGTAGAGGGCATTCAAAAACACACACATTTGTCAAATCAATTAGTCTCCATTGCGCCTTATTACGGTAATAATTCATGCAAAGATAAAGGGGTTAAAATAGATCTATGACAATAAATAACTGTGTGATAATGTATATTAGGACTTGGCTGTACATTATTGTAGTTCATAATAAAATCCTATATTCTATATATTATTTTGTAACTTACAAGTTAATATAGTTTCTATGCAGGTATTGAGGAAATATTTTACTTTGGTAAAAGTAACAATACCAAAATAAAAAGACTCAATTACAGTCCTGTATCGAAATGTATGTCAATAATAATTTTTAAAAAATAGAAAAAGAAAAAAAGGGAGAGTTGTAAAAGTACATACATACTTTACATAAAAATTGGGAGCACAATGTACATTAAGTAGGCTATTTAAAGTAAAAGTATACTAATAATGTTAAATGTTTCTTTTCAAAAACTTAATTTTAGCTATTACTGTAATATTATTATTAATTGTAGCCTTCATTATAAGATTCTTTCAATTTTATAGCCTGTACTGTTGGACTGTGCATGGTGTATAAACTGAGTTTTATGTAGACGATAAAATCCTGAAACTAGGCTACTGCAGTGAAATAAATATAGCAGGGGAGAGATTTTCTGGTCCTTTAAAGGCAAGAACAACAAAAATATAACATCAACATGTTTGCTCTCTTGGACTGCATTCATCTGCTTTGTTAAAACATCTGAAAGTCTGGAACTGATTTTGTAATTGTAGTTTTATAGTATTAACAGACACAGGAATCAGCTACATTCTGATGTTGGATTTGTGTGTGTGATGGTAACTTCATCATAAAGTTGGGTCAGATGTGAGGATGTGCTGTTCATGTAACTGATAATGTTCAGTTTGTTGGGGGTATTTTGAGACATCAAACATGATTTGTAAAGGTTATAAATATAGTCAGTGTTATTATTTTTTATGTTTGAGTTGAAAAAAAAGACACATTTTTTATGAAATGTTGATGCTTTCTGGGTATTATTTGAATTAAATGTTCAAATTATTTATTTTGGTTGCATCAGGGTTTTTTATATATATATATCAATGCCATTTTAGGATTGTGCCAACCAACAGTGTGACACAACATGATTTACTCACTAATCATCAAATTTTAGAAAAAAATTGTGTGCATTAAAACATATTAATTAATAGCTGGGACCTAAAAGAGGGGCAAATGTAACATTTTCTTTTCCATTTGCCTGAAAAGTCACAGACTAACTGTATTTGTTGAATTGGATCCTGTGGTCCACCGAAGTAACCATTACATAACAAAAATAAGAATAAAAAGTAGCTATGCAAGTAAAAAAAAACAAAAAACAAGGCAATAAAACTAAAGAGAAACAAGCGAGCTACAAAACGAGGAAAGAAAACAATAAATCACTTGTTATCTTTACATATAAGAAACATGCTGTGTAAATGTGAACTACTTAATAATACCATTAATATATTTTCACTGATAAATATATGACTATGATATTTCATTTAATGCAAGAAATCAGACTGACAATTGCCTCCTTGCTGCAGCATTTCTAACACTGAAAAAATAACTCATGTCCCATTAAATCCACTTTACAGAAAACACAATATTCACATTTTCTGCCAAAATCTAATATTAACATCCAAAAGACACATTATTTTTCATACACAAAAAGTATGTTTATCGACGAGCTGTTAAACATTTATGTTAATACAGCCTTTGAAAATGTAATTTTACATTTAAATGTAATGTAATATGTTTATTTTATAACAGAAAAGCATGTCGACACACAAGGTGCTTACATTTGGCCATGTGGCTTCAGAGTAAATATACAACAAGTCCTCCAAACCAAACCACGCCACAGCTCATTTGTTCCTTCTCTCCTATACAACCCACATCAGCCTTTTCTCAGAGAGGTGCCCTTACTTTACCAGTGGCAGAGATCAACAAAGCCTCTTACTTAACAGTTGCAGTTTTAAATATGTCTTTAACAGGGATGGACTGGCCATCTGGCATACCCAGTGGGCCGGCAGGTCTTTATTATATACAGTACAGGCCAAAAGTTTGGACACACCTTCTCATTCAATGTTTTTCCTTTATTTTCATGACTATTTACATTGTAGATTCATCAAAACTAATAAAGTAATGATGGCCACTCGTTTCTCTTTACTTAGCTGATTGGTTTCTTGCCATAATATGAATTCTAACAGTTGTCCAATCTGACTTCTGCAGAACACAACTGATGGTCCCAACCCCATTAATAAGGGAAAAAATTCCACTAATTAACCCTGACAAGGCACACCTGTGAAGTGAAAACCATTTCAGGTGACTTCCTCATGAAGCTCATTGAGAGAACACACAAGGTTTGCAGCTCTATCAAAAAAGCAAAGGGTGGCTACTTTGAGGAATCTAAAATATAAGACATGTTTTCAGTTATTTCACACTTTTTTGTTCAGTACATAATTCCATATGTGTTCATTCATAGTTTTGATGCTTTGAGATGATTTGAGAATCTACAATGTAAATAGTCATGAAAATAAAGAAAACGCATTGAATGAGAAGGTGTGTCCAAACTTTTGGCCTGTACTGTATATATATATATATATATATATATATATATATATATATATATATATATATATATATATATATATATATACATATATATATATATAATTTTTTAATTTATACTTTCGGTTTATTGATTGTCAAATGGCCAATAAAACAGTAGAGAGAGGGTCGAGGTGTCGAGGTGTCCTGTCAATCAATCAGCCACTCACGTCATAGCCCAACAAGTCTTTTGGGCCGAACAACCTCTTGGTAGTCTCATTAGCCAATGGTAAAAAAAAAAGAAAAAAAAAACAGTTATAGGGAGGGCCAAGAGCCGAGGCCCCCTCCTCCTTGGGCCCATCGGCTGTCAATCAATCAGTCACGGGCAAAAAAAAATGAAACGCTTAGGAGTCGAAGGAATTATGAGAAAAAACCATAGACTGTATATAAATAAAAATAAATAGAAAAAAACAAACAGGCCCTCCGTGCAAATGTTGCCAAATGCGCTAAACTAACTGAAATGTTTAGTGGTGCAGCAGCCGGACCTTACTTAGCATATTTAGCAGAACTGGCGGCAGCAGGTGATGATGGAGGCGGGCTTTAGGGAATTAGGTGAGAGAGGTGGATAGAGATGGCAGCACCTGGCAACATGTTCTAATAAGTGACAAATGGTTCTCTGCCTTCAAATATCATGAAGTCAGATTATATTTTGTTAGCTTGCTAAATTTTCAAACACAGTAGTGCTTGCTACATTATCAATGTATGGTGTAGCCCAGGGGTGTCAAACTCAAATACACAATGGGCCAAAATTTAAAACTTGAATAAAATCGCGGGCCAATATTGAACAAATAAACCTTTTACCGGCAGGTCAGCTTTTATAGTACAATAATAATATAATAATTTGGTATTGCCTCGCGGGCCAAATAAAATTACACTGCAGGCCAAATCTGGCCCGCAGGCCAGAGTTTGACACCCCTGGTGTAGCCTATAGACGGGTGTCTTGCTTACAAACAGTACTGGGTGTGTGTGCAGCCAGGGGCAAAAGCATAGTAAGAGTGGAAAGTTTCTGCTGCCTCCACTATGTGGCACTGATGACAGGAAGTTGGGCCCGTCCAGACTTTTAGTGGAGTTTAACAGTTATGGACACCCTGACTATGTAATTGGTTGTAGTTTTTAGACTGGCACAGCAACATGCTAGACTTGCTGTTGTTACTAGTAAGTTACCAGTTTATCTCACATTCTAGTGTCCTGTTAGTGTTGTGAAGCTTATTCACTGTTATCTGTACCAGCGTGATTATTTGTTGATAGATTTAGGTGATAAACAGATGGATTTTCCACTGTACTGTTAATGTTCAATTCAATTCAATTTTATTTATATAACCAAAAATCAAAAATCACAGTTTTGCCTCAAAGGGCTTCACAGACTGTACATGTTACGGCATCCTCTGTCCTTTGACCCTCACAGAGGCCAGGGAAAACTCCTCAAAAAAACCCTTTTAACAGGAGAAAAAGAAGAAGATTTTTGTTCTTCCATATTTTCCTGCAGGCCTATGGTCTTGCTTTTTGTGCTGCATGTTATTGCATTTATATACAGTACAGGCCAAAAGTTTGCACACACACCTTCTCATACAATGCGTTTTCTTTATTTTCATGACTATTTACATTGTAGATTCTCACTGAAGGCATCAAAACTATGAATGAACACATATGGAATTATGTACTTAACAAAAAAGTGTGAATAACTGAAAACATGTCTTGTATTTTAGATTCGTCAAATAAACCACCCTTTGCCTACTAGAATATAAGACATGTTTTCAGTTATTTCACACTTTTAGAAAAAAAAAAAGCAACTTTATTTTCTCCCAGATTCACCACTTTAATTCTCATAAATCTGCACATTTTTTTCTCGTAGATTTGCCACTTTAATCTCGTAAACTTTTTTCTCAATATATTACCCCCCTCCTCTGGGTACGTATGTTTTTTTAGACAGTCTGGCAGTATGTAATATCCTCCAATGTTCTCTAGGGTGGATATTTGGAATTTGCAAGTATTTCAATGAGTGGTTGAGGGTTAAAGTCTGTTTTCTCTGTTCTGCATCAGTCATAATTACTACAGCCACTAGAGGGTGCCATTAACTACATATGTAAATATAATAAGCATATAATAGACTACAGTACAAAAAACACATGATATTATATTTCAGGCGATTTTGCAGCCACACCTATTTTAGCATAGTTTGTCCATTACAAATTTCTAACCAAATACCTACATATAAAATTTACATTACTTAAATTAAGCATTCATCTTAACTTTAGGCAGCAGAAAAAAACTAGGCTAGTATACATTGAATCAAATTTCGGAGCAAAATTTTTAAATTTCGGTTTAATGAATATGTTAGTTTAGGGACGTTTTTATCAGCTGGTTTAGAGCAAATAAACAAAGCTGCATAAATGTACTTTAGCCAGAAGGTGGCAGTGTAATATATTGATGTAGGCCAATACATCGTAGAAGCTGACAACTTTGGCCACCCACGAGAGAAAGTATGTCTTCAGGAACTAGATTAAATTTGGCGACTTCTAATTGATCTTTCATGTCAGAGGAAACAGCTGATCAGTCATGTGAGTTAAATCCATCAGAACGTATTCAGCGTTATCACCTCCTGTTTAGTGCGTTAACTATTTTTTTCGAAGAAGACAAAAAGCACCTCATGCAAGCGTAAAAACTTCTATGTGCATTTTTGAGAGAAGCTTTATCACTCTGGCTTGTTTCTGATTGGAGGAACTGAATGTTACAAGTGCCCCCGGTCTCCCCTAATAAGAGTATCTTAGGCTAATTTAGAGGGGTATATATGTCCGATGCTATCTCAATTGCAGTTTGCTATTACCTGACTGATGTATTTGTGTTTGTTTGTTGTTGTTTTTTTGTTTTTTTTCTTTTTTATGGCTGTTCTAGTTCTGTGAGTTGTTCGGGTATGTAGCAATACTTCATTGATCACTTTTGTTTTCTGTTGTTTGTTTGTTTTTTCTATAAGAAAAAATGACTACTTTACTCTTTTTGTATGTTTTAATACAATTGTACTCATCTGCAAAACCCAATGAAAAAAGTTTTTAAAAAAAGAGTATACTAGGCTATACAGTATGTTTTTTGTTCTCATTACTGTAGTGTTGAATTCTCACTGTTGACTGACAACAGCACACTAAACAGCATGAGAACAGTGAGTGGAAAGGTCCAGTTAAAAGGTCAACAAGAGCTCGTTATACAGAGATAAATGTCTAATGAGAGGCATTGAAATTCATTAGCCCAGCATCCTTACAAAAACATGTCTTCTCATTTTGTTTGTTGTCATGGCTCATTTGTAAGCAAGCACTTGCTTCAAACTATTTCCCAGTAATCAGTGTGACTGTGGCTGATTGAAAAATACAGCTAAGCTCGGATACAATAGGCTTTAGTGTTGTGCTGCTACGCTGATCGGACCTATCAGTGGGCAGCCACTTGTTTACACGGTGCTCAGAATATGAAAGACATGGGAGGGCGCTACAGGCAGCTTTAATTTATGAGGCATAAAATTTCTGGCTGGTGTAAAGTATGCATGTCCTGAATGGTAACCTGTAATTAGATGGTGATTGGTCAACATTGGTTTTTATCTATTCTGTTTGTTTATGAGGGGAAATCTTGCTGCTGAATGGCTTAATTTATGTGAACTTAAAGGAAGTCTTGTATGAACAGGTAAACATGTGGACAGATCTCAGTCTGTAATATCAAAATATTGAACATTTTATTTACTTTTAATCAAGTTTTAGCCACCACAAGTTTACACAACTAGACCTACATGAGAAATGAAAAGTGCAGTCAGGAAGACTATGTCTTTCCAGGCTTAGCTGCAGTTTTATTTCTCATACATTCAACTTTCACTCTGCAAACTCACTCATATTTCCTTGCTGTCATTGTCCGGGGCTGTCAACCAGGGTCTGGACTGCATGTAGGGGGGTCTTCTTCCTGTAGAGTCTAAGATCAAATTATTTTATATCATCTGTTAAAACCATAAATTGAGATATCTCAAGATGGCAGCCAAGCCTCACCTGTGTATGGATCTCTCTGCTTGAGATCTCATGATTTCAGGTTTTTACATTACAACCCATATGAGTAAAGTTCTTTGAAAAACAAGATATCTCTTTCACATTGGGAATATTTTAATTTAAAGCTACCATCAAGACTGTGGTGATAGAGACATGTGCTTGTTTTTCTTAACACAGCTCATTTTGTTTTAACATCGTGTTGTATTTCACTTGTTTTATTGTAAATGTTAATTTTTTGACACTTGTGTTGAGTTTTGGCTGCTATTTTGGCCAGGTCTCTCTTGAAAAAGAGATTCTGAATCTCAATGGGACTTCCTGGTGAAATAAAGGTTAAATATATATAATTTTTTTAATGATCACATAGCCTTTCATCTGAAATAATAATCCAGTACTCTCATATAAGCCCTTTGTTCTCTTCTTAAATCACATTATTTGTTATAATACATTTTTTTACTCTCCAGGCTTTCATGATTTGAATGCAACCCAGTTGCAAGGTTTTGTTATTATTATTATTATTTTTATTTCTTATTTTTTATTTTTTTAGCATGTAGGATTCTTCATGATTTTAATGCAACCCAGTTGCAAGGTTTTGTTATTATTATTATTTTTTTATTTTTTAGAATGTAGGATTCTTCATGATTTTAATGCAACCCAGTTGCAACGTTTTGTTATTATTATTATTATTATTATTATTTTTATTTTGTATTTTTTTTATTTTTTTTTAGCATGTAGGATTCTTTGTCTACCAGTAGGGGGCATATTTGGTGCACAGCAGATCACAGCAGAGCCTGCTGCACAGACTAAAGCCAGCCCTGCTTTTTTTTTATCTACTTAACATGTGATTCCTATTTAAACACAATGTAGACATGTGATCAACTTGTGTGCGCGGTTGGATCATCTTCAGGTCCTAACCAGTCATTATGTAAGACTGAGCCTGATAAAATACAGCCCTGGTAGCAGGCTGTGCTGTCAGCTGTTGGCTTCACTGCACCAAGACAGAGAAATGAATGCGATGGGTATTCATGTTTCCTTTATTACTGAAATGTGTTTATGTATGTAAAACAGCACATAAAGAACATTTCTCTGTGCAAATACTTTTGGTACTTTAACAACAACCACAGATTCTCATTAAAAACCAACAACATTTTCTAGGTCCTCCGAAATAAATACAATATGCTTACATTTAACAAAGGTATACCCCGTTACTTGTGTCAAATAAGAGGGTGAAAGTGCATCATCTAAAAGTTGGGAAAAGGTTGAGCAGGATGATTGAAGCAAGCAGAATGAGGGCGGATTAAGAATGATGTTGAATTATTTTGGGTTGGTTTTCCCCATGCAGTGAGGTAGGGATACCATGAGTGTGCAAGGGCTATAAGTGCTAAACCACTTTGCCGTCCAATTCATCTCCAAATTCTTCATTGAATGCTGACAGGGAAGGTTGGGGAGCCAGAACATGACACAGGAGTGCAACTGGATCGTCACACAGTTGTGAAAATGAGGGTCTTACACCGCACCACAAATTAGGTATCACATTTTGCCATAATCAAGAATAATAAATAAATAATTGTATAGATTGTAGCAACAATTACATACACAGAATTCACCAACGGTTCACAGTAATGTTCATAATAAGGAGCTTGCCCACTGTTGGCTTTTTGATTACACTGTGTTGTCTGAAGCTGATTTGATTCCAAAAGTTCAGTGTTTCTGTTTTAATACAGCTTCGCTATGTATTTCTGAGGGGAAACCAATATAAACTGATTGCTATTAGTTTAGGGAAATGAAATACAAACAAAACAAATTGCAGTGTTTTTATCATTCTTATGTGCCTCTTTCTGATCTCAGCCCCTTTAAGTTTCCAGAGGTAATTATGACTCCTGACAATCTCAGAGCAACCAAATGTATCCCTTTAGAAGTCCTTCATCATTTCTGGCCTGGCCAAGAAACAGATATATTAGATGAGATTAGAGCCTGACCGATATATCAGCTGATATCGGCTTATCAAAGGCATATCAGCATATCTGCACCGATAGGAAAACCTTTTTTATAATATATATTGGGTAGATTAGAAAATGTAATTGACTCACACTGAACATACAGTACTGATGTTAATTTGGTTATTTATTTATTTATTTTAATGTAAAGAAATTTCCCCCTCAGTTTTAATTTCTAGAATAGTTTTTTTGTGTGTATAATATATAATAACGTTAAATATAATTTAATAAAATGCTTAGTTGAAGACTCCTGAGTACTCTTAGCAGAGTCATATCGGTAAAAAAAAAAAAAGCCACATAGAAAAGGTTTATTATCATTCCAGTATATCAGCCTCCATCAGTTATTGGTATATATTGGTATATGTCGGTCAGCCAATCACAGATATATATTGTATCTGCATATATGTAGTCAAATATGCTCTGAAATGATTTCCCCCTTTTTTTTAACCACATATAATGTAGAAAAATGTGTTTGGGTAATTTAGTTATATTGATAGAAACCAACATTGTATAGTTGGTCCAGCGCTCACTGAAATACAATCCAGTGCAAAGTAGCACAGAATGAGAGACGGAGGAAGCTCTCATGATGCCAACCCTATAATGTCATCCAACAACACGGGGACAAGAGCCTAAAGTCACTGTAACTACTACAGCTGGCATCAAGAGAAGAAACACTTGGATTCTGGAACAAAAAAGAGAATTTTTAACTATTTACTTAGCGTGTTCTGCCTCTACGTTTGTACATAAATAGGAGTGTAACGGTAATGTTACATGTACAGTACTGTATCGGCCAATATATCAGTATCTGACATTTTATTCCCTTATATTGGTTACGAATCGAAAATATCAGTCGAGCTCTAATGTTTAAACCCACATTTTTCACAAGTCTAAAAAGGTGCAGATTTAGGAGGCGGCTCCATGTTGACAACCCTGTTTCTAACTTCCACTGTGTAAATGATGTGACAGAAAGAGGAAATCCCTGCCAACGCCTCAGCTGGACACCGTCTGTGGCAGGAGGCCCGTGCATGATTTGGATCATGATTACAGTGAAGTTTTACTTCATTCAGCAACAAGGTGAGGCACACGAGTCAGGACACATAATGTCCTTTGTGTAACAAAAGAAAAAAGTAGGAACAAAATGCCTTAACCTTTCAGGAGCCTATCATGCACAATAATCGCCAAACACTGGGTCAAAATCACAATCTATCTCTGAATCCCCTTGAAAAACCTGTTGGAGGTGCATTCTCATGGTGCTAAAGGAAACAGTGCCATCCTGCAGGGTTAAGTTCAAGCACAACAAGGGTTAGCAAAGTCAAGAAAAGCTGATGACACCTATCCCCACCTAGCTCCTCTGTGGACTATTTACAGTTGTGGACTTCTTTGTAATACAAGCCTCCGTAAAAACCAACATCCACCTGCTGGAAACTCAGAAGTGCCAACTATCTGTACAATACAATAGTGCTTTGTTGAGATATAAGAGTGGATCATCATGGACACTTATCATACAGTGAGTGGCATAGTGGGATATGCATATAATTTAGCAGGACAGGTCGGAAATAAGCACTTCACATTCAAACCAACCACAGCTGAGACCAACAGCAGGGGTCTAAAGTCTCTGACTACAGTTCAGTCATCAGGACGCCCATCAGCTGGGCCTACTGTCAATTCAAGTGCACAATTTAAGGAGAAGATTATCAAGGATCATGTCGGCCTATTGCTCCAAACAACATGAAGGCCTTTGGGTGTTTGCTATACTGATGAAAGGCCATTGTGGACGAGATTTCTTCCTAGAAAAAGTAAAGGGAGCAGGAGTTGCCAGTATTATGTACATAATCACACAGCCACAGCACAACAGCTCCATCACTAGTCAGCAGCCGCCCTATCAGGCGTTTCTCCGGGAGTTAGTGGTGGCGGATGAGCGGCCCGTCTCATGGTCCGGTCGGTATTTAAGCCAGCAGATGAGCCATGTGACCACCACGGAGAACATGGCCAGGATGCTGGCTACCGACAAGCAAATGGGTCCCGCCGGCGAGGGGGGAATGCTGTGACTGTGCACAAAGATGAGGCCCATGAAGAGCAACACCAGCATGGAGAGGAAGGAGAAGATCACGCAGACGCAGCCGGTGGTCAGCGCCACTCTCTTGCAGCTCTGACAGCTGTCGTAGCGCACCGAGTCCTGGGAGAGGGTGGTGGCAGTGGACACGGTGGTGGACGGGGTCGCCTGGCTGACGCTGGACGTCCCCGACGCCTCCTCCCGGCGGAGGGCGACGAGAGCTGGGTGCAGCGGGGGAGGGTACGGCGGCAGAGCGTCCTGAGGCAGGGGGTCCGAGTCGATGTAGAGCGGGAAATCCTCCGTCACCTTGGTGTTGTTGGGCAGGTTTTGTATCCGATAATCCGGCACCGGAGTCCGGTGGCGACAGACGGGGCAGCTGATGCGCCATGGCCGCTCCTCCCGGAGATGAAGCGTGTTCAGGCACTCCTCGCAAAACGTGTGCAGGCACTCTAGGATCTTCGGAGCCCGGCGGTCAAGGTCGAAATAATTGTAGCAGATTTTGCATTCGTACTCCTCGTAGGGGAACACCGAGGAGGCCTCGCCGGGGGGTTCCGCTCCGTTTGATGCCAAATCTACCTCTGCCATGTCATCTTTCGCCATTCACATTCTCCGGTGAACACAAAGGGAGCTGGCGGACAGATGCTGATGACGGCGCACGTCTCTCCTCCTCTCCCCCTCCTCTCCTCCCCGCTCATTGAAACGCCATCATCCCCGCAGACATCACTGATGTGGCTTTATTTTGTCCCACAGTGGAGCTTTGTGGAGATATGAAGAGGCTGCTGCTCGCTCCGGACAATCGGGATCCCGGTTAAATATTAAAAAGCTCTCATTTCGCGATCGGCTGTGTGGGAAAAGATGATGTAATGGTGGTGACTCCGACGCGAGGGCTCATCCATCCAGAGAGTCCGAGCATCCCACAAAGAGAGAGAGAGGGAGAAAGAGAGAGAGAGAGAGAGAGAGAGAGAGAGAGACCGAGAGAGACAGAGAGAGAGAGAGACCGAGAGAGAGAGAGAGAAAGAAAGAGAGAGAGAGAGAGAGAGAGACAGAGAGAGAAAGAAAGAGAGACAGAGAGAGAGAGAGAAAGAAAGAAAGAAAGAGAGAGAGAGATAGAGAGAGACCGAGAGAGAGAGAGAGAAAGAAAGAGAGAGAGAGAGAGAGAGAGAGAGAGAAAGAAAGAGAGACAGAGAGAGAGAGAAAGAAAGAAAGAAAGAGAGAGAGAGAGAGACCGAGAGACAGAGAGACAGGGAGAGAGAGAGAGAGAGAGAGAGAGAGAGAGACGATGTGTCGCCTGAAAGTCCCGTTAGAGAGAGAGAGAGAGAGATAGAGAGAGAGAGAGAGAGAGAGAGAGGGAGAGAGAGTTGTTGTTGTTTTCAGGGGGCAGCTATGACAGCCATGCTCGATCGCAATTACGCACAACATGCCAGGATGCGCTAATTTGGTCATCTGGGGGCGTCAACACACTGTTTCCTGTAACAAAGAGCAGCTTAACTCACACAATGTTCCAATCAAACATGGGCCTGCATTGTGTTCCAGTACAAGGGATTGAAAGGAACAGTGGGAGTTGACTATTTTATTTCAGCCATGTAAAAAAGAAGAAGAGAAGAGGTTAATTTGATCAAGGGAAGTGGCTCAAAAATTAAAAAATGATGTCAGAATGGTTTGGAGTGTGGAGGCTGCAGGCATCTCCACATGGTAATGGAAAGGAAATCACAAATATATTATGAAGGTGTCCATTGTCTAATGTTTACACTGTAAACCAGTGATGCTCAAAGTGAGGGTCTGTGGCCCTCTGCTAGGGGTCCTGAAACGTTTTTCAAACGAAGACTATTTATAATGAAATATAGGCTACATGTAAAGTTTGTTAGGGTCTATATTTATTTCATGATTCGACTTTTATCAGACTTTTATCATTAGTGATGAAGTGCCATGTAGGAAATCCTTACATGGAGAAAATGTGATAAGGTCCCCACTTGACTGATCTTCTAGTGGAGAAAAGAAAAATTATGAAGTGCCTTTTAGATTGCCCTTTGAAAGAGAACACTTGATAATGTGCCCTTCTAGTGGAGAAAACTGAATAAAGTGTCATGTAGGGTGCCCTTAAATGGAGAAAATGTGATAAATCCATATATCCATTTTCCTCCGCTTATCCGGGGCCGGGTCGCAGGGGCAGCAGGCTAAGCACGGCATTCCAGCCACAACGTCCAGCTCCACCTGGGGGACCCCGAGGCGTTCCCAGGCCAGGGGAAAGATATAATCCCTCCACCATGTTCTGGGTCTTCCCCGGGGCCTCCTACCAGTTGGTCTCTCTAACGGGAGGCGCCCAGGAGGATCCTTACCAGACACCCAAACCACCTCAGCTGGCTTCTTTCAACGTGAAGGAGCAGCGGCTCTACTCTGAGCTCCCTCCGGATGTCTGAGCTCCTCACCCTATCTCTAAGGCTGAGCCCAGCCACCCTAGAGTCCCAATGGGCCATATTCAAAGCCTCAATTGTTCAGAAATGTGATAAAGCGCATCCCAAATATCCACTTCCACTAGAGAAAATGAAATTAAGTACCCTCTAGCATGCCCTTCAAGTGGGGTAAATGAGATGCAGTGCCATGTAGAGTGCTCTTAAATGTAGAAAACATGATTAAGTGCATCCCTAAGATCCACTTCCAGTAGAGAAAATGTGATGAAGTTCCCTCAAGTGTGCCCTTTAATAGAGAAAACTTGAGAAAAGTGCCCTCTAGAATGTTCATCCAGTGGAGATAATGAGATGCAGTACCACATAGGGTGCCCTTTAATGGAGAAAGCATGAAGTTCCTCCAAAGTGAAAATGCAATGCAGTGCCATATATAGGGTTGTCAAAAGTATCGATCCTCAAAAAAGTATAGATACTAAAACGTAGTATCCGGATACGATACTCAATTTCAAAAGTATCAATACTATTTTTTACTATTTTGTTTCAAACTTACCTTTTACCTTTTACTGATGTAATCGTGACCGGTGGCTCGCATTAATGTTGGCCGTGCTATTATTAGCCATTAGCCGCAGCTAGCAATTAAAGGCTGATGTCACGTTAATGATTATAAACAACGTAAATAAATAAATCAGGCACGTAGTACGCCCATATTACGTTAATTGACAAAGTGTCAGTATACGTAAGCATAGAGTTAATAAGTTGACATAAATGTTGGTGACTGAAAAGTGTTATTTTCTCTCTTGAAGTCCCAGAATGAAGCAGAGAAAAGTCGACCTGCAACCAAACAGCAACACACACAGCCGAAAATATTGTTCTAATTGTTATTGGTTATGGAAGTTATTTATTTATTGCACTACCTCAGACATGAAGCTTGATATCATAGTTGCAGTTTCTTTTTGCACAACTGTTTTTTTATAATAAATATTTAACTTGTGGTTCTGTTAATTGTTAAATGTTGCATTTTTCTTGTTAATAAAAATATTTATGTTAAATTTTGGGATCTTTGTTTTTATCCTTGTGGTATCGTAAATGGTATCGAGTATCGGATATTTTCCTGAGTATCGTATCGAGTTAAAAATTTTAGTATCATGACAACCCTAGCCATATATAAAACTTTCTGTGTGCCTGTAGTGTGTTTACTTGTTCACCCATCAGACAGTCCACCACTGTTCTCTAGCTTAGAAGGGCTCCTTGTCTGGGAGAAGTTGGAGAACCTCTGCCATAAACAATAATAGCAAGTTTTATTGCTGCGTTAAGACGGTCTAAAAGTTGTTTCAGTTCAAAGCAACTTTATGGCAAAGTGTGCACGTGGACTTTCAAAGGTACTATTATGCTTAAGGCAGAAATCACACAAACAGGCCATTGAAGGTGGTCAAATGATCTGAAACCCTAGGGCTAAATCTTTGATAACCTTCGAGCTGACTCACGAGCTGATGACTATAAATCTTAATGAAAGTTTTATTCATTCTGTTTACATCTCTGAGACAGAACTATCAATTATGCCCATATGATAAAACTGGTTCTGATTTGATTGTTTAATAAAAGGTTCATTTTCAAACCTTTTCAGTTTTCATAACAAGAGGGACATAAAGTTCTGACTTACACACGCAATCCACTTTGAAGATCCACATTAAGATACCACTTTCAGGAATAGTCCTCTAAATGTGGCTGTTTTAAGATTTCTTTAGCCATCAGCAGACAATATGTGGATCTCTGGTCGTGGGAGCCTAAAGCAATTCAATATCCAATTTTAAAGCTTCATTACCATGCTGATGTATGATGATAATGATAAGGATGACGATAGAGGATCATCTTTAATAATGTTCTCATTTTACCTCAGCCTTAAGCTGATTTCAAATTAAAAATAAAATGAGAAAATGTCCTCCATGGGGCCCTTCCAGTAGAAAGCATGAAAAAAATCCCTCTGTTGGGCCCTTCTAGTAGAGAAAACACCACAGAGTGCCCAATTGAGTGATTTTACTGTAGAGAAAACTATTTTTAAAAATGCTCTCTGGGGTATCCTGCTAGCATAGAGTAAACACGATGAAATGTCCAATACAGTGTTTTTCCAGTAGAAAAAAATGCAATAGTCCCCTAAAGGACACATTTCTAGTAGAGAAAACATGACACAGTGCCATACATTCTAGAAAACAAACAAACCCCACAACCACATTTGTCGTATGTTCGTCCCCTCAAATATGACCCACACACTGAAAAAAAGATCCTTTGGTTTTACTTGATTTTAATGTGGAATTTTAATCGGTCCCACACTATCAAAATGTGGCCAACTGACACAATTTTCCTTTTTTTATCTCAATTACCTGTTGCGTGTTGAACCAAAAGAATTCATTCACATTTCACTGTTCAAAAAATCATGTTGATTCATCATATTATTTTTCAGGTATTGTGTAATATTGAATGATTTAATCATGTTGAGGGTACCCGATTTTCAACTGTAACTCCAACTTGATTTCTTAATGCTAATATAATTTGATGGTATTCTGTAACTTTATAAGACATGAGTGTTTCCAAAAATAGCTTTCCAACAGGTTGCAGAAGATTGACACATCATTTTCCAAAAACATAATGATTGACATTGTGAAAAAGTTGAAATTTCGTTGTGTTTAGGTCACAAAACTACTTCTCTACGGTTGGGGCAAAAGGTTGTGGTTAGGCATTATAAAAGACAGTTTAAATAGTAAAATAAATGCATGTAAATGCTGGAAGTGAGTGACACAGTTACGTGCATCATGTTTTTACGTAATTCGAGTGCCGTTACTTCGAGAAATTTGTTTTCACGTGGGACACGGACGACGTTCTCCTGAGTGAAAGTCCTGGGTTTGTTTGACCCTTCCACCTCCCGCGCTAACTGCAACTTTTGTGCTTTATACTCCGCCTCGTTACGGCCACTAGAGGGCGCCACTAACACCAAATGTAAACATGGGGCGTAATATGGTAAATAAATGATCCATGGGGTTGTATTTTGGGGGAGGACAGTCTAAAAATGTAAATAAGGGTCTATCAATTTAAAATGATTACACATGTTTGTAAATTAAAGCACATAAAAGTATATTCAGTAGTTTAAAAAAAGCCCTATCTGGACGACAGTAAAAGGCTGCTTACACAAATGCATCAAAAAATAATAATACATTAATATATTAGAACATATAAGAATATTTTACTTTTGATACTTTAGGTTAGGGCTGGGCGATATATCGATATAAAAGATATATCGATATATTTTTAAATGTGATATGGAATTAGACCATATCACATATATCGATATACAGTCATGGCAAAAAGTATTAAAATTATTATTGTTTCCTGTTTATGATTTTGGTTATTATCAAGGAAAACCATGGGGAATGTCTAGATATCAGCTCTTAAATTAAACTCTTATGAGCTAGTTTTTGTTGTTATCATTATATTTGTCCACACAAATGTACCTTTAGTTGTACCAGGCATTAAAATGAACAAGAAATTGAAGAAAACAGTGGTCTATAATTTATTTAAATGTGCACTTTATGGAGCTTTTTTTTTTTTTTTTTAAAGGTTCTGTTGTTATACAGTATTTATGTTCACTTAAATAAACTGTTTCAATAAAATTACTTGTGACATGTCATATTTGACTTTGACTGAACACTTGCTCTCACTTTGCAATAAAAATATCAGGATATATATCGTATATAGATATTCAGCCTAAATATATCGGGACATGGCTTTTGGTCCATATCACCCAGCCATACTTTAGGTACATGTTAATGCTGATACTTTTGTACTTTGTGGAGTGGAGTAATCATGCAGTGTGGTATTTATTCTTTAACTTAAGTATTTCTTCCACCACTGCAGACTGCTGAGGACATAACCATGACAAATAAGACTTGTGCTCTCAAAGAATGACCTGTGCAGATAAAACACACAGCCAGTGGCGGTTCTACACAGGGGCCTCCAGGGGCCACTGCCCCTGTGAAGAAGCCTTTGGCCCCTGCTGTGGCCCCTGTGTTAAATTAATAATAAAATTATCAATTTATAACAATGAACAATGGAACAATTCCAACCTTTTTTTTTTGTTCAAACAATATCTCATTGTACACAAAAGGAACCCAGAATGTGAACATTGTATAATAGTTTAACTCCCTGGAGTCTTAAAGGGATATTTTGTCCATTTTTGAATCCTTTTCATGTCTTTATGTGTCTTTGTAAGTCATTTTGTGTCTTTTTTGGTCATTTGTGTCATTTTGTGTCTTTTTTGTGTCTTTTTTGGTCATTTTGTGTCTTTTTTTTTTAGTCATTTTGTGTCTTTTTTTGGCTTTGTTTTTACTGAACTTTCAAAATAAAAAAAGTGATTGTGCACAAAAATGAGAAATGTCATTGTCATACAAATTTTTTTTATTATTGTTGGTGAGTCTCATTATTTAAATCAATGTATTTGTATCTTCCAAAAATTTACTTAAATAAGCTAAAATAAAGATTTTGAATGCTTCAATATCATCTTTGCCATTTGTTAATGTGCTAATGTGCTCCTCTGATTAAACACTGGCCCCTCCTTGGCCCCCACAGTAAAATTGGTTTAGAACCGCCACTGCACACAGCCACACATGCGATGTTAATTATTATAACTGAATGGTTTTGACCCACTTTATAGGCCTTGCTTCAGTTCTCACTCGTGTAAATATACACAATGGAAATAAAATCAATCTTCCTTTTTTTCTTGCTGTAAATTCTTTGTGATACCAGCTGACCAAGCCCGGTGTAAAGGTCGGACTACCTGTTCAGCCCCCTCTAGCCCCGCCCCGTTGCGCGCACCTGTGGCGCACAGCAGCCGCACCTGTACGGAGATCCGCGCCCTGCCCGGACACACAGCACCCTCATCCCTCACAGGTCCACACACCAGCCCGCTGCCACCTGACATGCTGGAGCTCCTGGCTTACCTCCATGACTCGGAGCTGGTGGCCCGGTTCCAGAGACGATGCGGACTCTTCCTGGTCGAGGCCGCGCATCAGAGCCGGGACAGGACGCGCGCTCCGGCTGCGACCCCGGTCCACTCAGACGGACCACGTGGACAGGTGAAGGGCAAATGGGACCACCAGGACAAGAACTCAAACTATGAATACAAGGAGAATGGACATACTGTCAGTGTAAGTTACAGCTTTTTTTTTAACCTTAAAACGTATCTTGCATTTGATTCCCACACAGTTTTAGCCTATTTATTAGGTTATTTAAGTTATAAACTCCGTGTTAAAGTTCTGGTTATCATTATTTTAGAACACCTTGAGGAAGTAGGTGTTAAACATGTAGCAGGTTTACTAGACTGTATCATTTACTGAAAAGATTGTGCAAACCCAACTGTGACTGGCTTTTCTCGTTTGTCTGGGTGTTGAGATCCTCATCTGCACAAAGACATGCTGTGTGTTGTTTACATTCTTCTGTGTCTCCCTTTTCTTATGCAAACAGTTTATTAGGGCTGGTTTAGGATCCCTTGATACTGTGCATTAATTGGAGCTTCTATATTGTTCAGAGTGGACATGTTTTTTTTTTAAACTTTTTATTTATTTTGCATTTTAGCTATAGACAAAAACATACAAATGTCCAAAAAGACAACTAGAAAAGGTAAAGAAGAAAGTAAAGTAAAAAAAAATGGAGTAAACTTAAGTTAAAAGAAAATAAAAACAAAAAGGGTAGGAGTGGGGCACACCACTCTAGTTGCAGCTTTTATCATTGTCCATTCGGTCAATTACTCATACTTATTACTGAGTAATTGACCCAACTTTTTTTGTGTACACATTCCATTTATGCCACCGCTGGTCCAAGGTCCCTGCTTTCATTCTGAGATAATACGTCAGTGTTTCCATCGAATAGATCTCCTCAACAATATCCAGCCATTGTGTTGGGCTTGTCATGGTCTTTTTACATGCCAGGATCAGTATTTTACAAGTCCTTCTTTTGAATAGTACTGTCTAGAGTCAAGCCCAGGTACATGATCCGGGGGTCCTTGGCAGAGTGGACATGTTTTAATATTTTTTTAATATTTAATAATCTACAAAAAGCTATTTCAATTTTCTACAAATGCTTATGAAGCTCCAATAGCTGCAAAATGATCAGATATAGACGGTACATGAATGCAAAACATTTTTGAGATGGAGATGAATAAGTTGTTGTTTGAAACTCTTAATGGGACACTGCAGTTTGCAGGCACTACACTATTCAACCTGTAAAGCTTTGTCAACCCAGATTATGTCATAATGATGTCATCTGGGCTTTCTTGGGTTGGGCTCAGACAATAAACAGAAAGTCTGTCCAATCCTGTGCATTATGGGAAAATGTAGGATTCAGCATTTTTAGAGCTTGATGCATAGTAGGGGCCCACTTAAACAATCTATAGAACATGGTGTAAAGTCCATTTGGGGTGTGTCCAACTCCACTTTTGCTAGTTAAACAGTGCATTATCCCGCCAAAATGTAAGGTGCAAGGGGCAACAGAGTTGTATTTAGTCTCTTAAGTAGGGGCACCTGCTTCTGGCACATTTCTGTTTAAATGGTGGACGTTTTCTGCTTTCATGGTCTCCCAGTCCTCTGTCACATCAACAACTCCATTTTACTGCAGATGAGCAAATGCACCATAATCTATTTAACTGAGGAGGAGGATCACTGTTGCCTGTCCTTGTGTGTGTAACAAGCAGAGTGTATGTGTGTTGTGTCAGTGCTTATTATCTGAATAGTGCACCCTTTAAATAACAGAAAACTACTACACCGTTGACTCTAGATCAGTTATTTGTTTGTCAAAGGCGCAATCACTTTCTGCTCCCTCAAGATAGCAGTGTGCAAACAATTTGCTGACCACACCTCAATTTAGGACCAATACACCCGGGCATACAGATGGGTGCTGGAACATTTGCTACTTTCATAACTTGGGTACTGGGTAGGGTTGTCAAAAGTATCCATACTCACAAAAGTATTGAGTATCTGAAGCTTGTTATCATAGTGGCAGTTTCTTTTTGCACAACTGTTTTTTATTACAAATATTTAACCTGTTGTTCTGTTCATTTTTACATGTTGCATTTTTCTTGTTAATAAAAATATTTCAGTTAAATTTTTGGGTCTTTGTTTTTATCCTTGTGGTATCGAAAATGGTACCGAGTAGGGCTGGGCGATATGGCCCTGAAAGAATATCACGATATTTCAGGCTATTTTTGCGATGACGATATTCTTGACGATATTAGGAAATACTTAAAAAGATATAGAAAATATGATATATTTTTTAGTCTGTATAAATAATTAAAAATCTAACATGTAGTGTGAAGTATAAATCTCAACAGTTGCCAAATACAAAAACGTTTACTCTTGACTCTTGAGTATGAGCAAATAATAAAAATAACCATTTAGGGGTTCTGGGGTCATATTTTAATGAATTTTGTAAAGGAGAATAAAGGTTCTTGTATGTTTTATTTAAGGCATTTTATTTTGACAGTCTTCTTGTAAGTTCTGTGGTGGATTCTGATAACACACCATGCTCTTATTTTGAAAGCTGCATGTGTTTAGCGACAGGGAGTAAGTAGCTTTTTGTGATTAAAACAACTTTAACCACTACATCAAGAAGTAGGAACGTTGCCAATATCACGATATGCATTTTTTTTAACCGTAAAACCCCCCCCCACGATATTATCGTGAACGATACGATATGGCACACCCCTAGTACCGAGTATCGAATATTTTCCTGAGTATCGGTATCGAGTTGAAAATTTTTGTATCGTGACAACTCAAGTACTGGGTTAAAATTGAGTTGGCCTGAATGTACAAGAAAAATCCATATATCCAAACAGTTGACCTGCTGTGTGGATAAAATGATAATATATGAAGTGAGGAAGTGGCAAAAATGGGATGGTAGATAAGATATGATACAGTTGCAGTAGCCATCTTTAGGCTCCAGCTTCCGTCATATTCTGTGTTGATTCTCTGCAGGGCTGCAGCACGCCTCAGTATGAGGTGAGGAACTGGCTCCTGCACTTCCTCTTCCTGGTGTCGGCAGGCCTGGGGCATGAAATCTTCTACATCACCTGTCTGCCCTGCATACACTGGAGCCTGGACCCATTTCTGTGCCGTCGACTCGTCAATATGTGGACTGTAAGTGGCAGCGAGAGAGAAAGAGTGTGTGTGTGTGTGTGTGTGTGTGTGTGTGTGTGTGTGTGTGTGTGTGTGTGTGTGTGTGTGTGTGTGTGTGTGTGTGTGTGTGCTTCAGCCTGATGTCCTGTTCGCTCCACAATGTCACCTCTCTTCTCTCTGCTCTTCATCTCCCTCTCTTCACCTTTCAACCTCCTTTTATCCTTTCTCCCCCTTCCAGTGACCTGTCCCTGACACCACCATGTTCATATATCCCCAGGCCTGGGGGCCAGTCTGACTGGTGGCCCTTGACATGGTGAGAGGCCACACATGGGGACACATTAGTAAAAAAAAAGACTGCTAGGATCTCCCCTTTAGATGTTTATTGTGACAGAATCCAGCACATTATGACACGAGAGCCTGAAAACATGTCAAATGTGATCCCAGGAGGAGAGTGTGTGACACTTGTAGAGACGGAGCCATGCAGCCTCACTCCTGCACTCTGTGTAATGGGCAGTGTGTTTTTGTGCCCTTTGTGTCCCCGCCCCGGGCGCTTGGTGGGTGCCCTGTGTCTGAACCCCCTTGTTTGGCCCCCCAGGGGCAGAGACACCATTCTTCTGGCATCCTGGCTTCACCAGGCCCCTGTGTGAACTCCTCTCACATAAACACCAACACACACACATGCCTGTGCTCCCCTGCCTCGCCTGCTAAACACACTCATTGCCCTCCCTCTAGTTAGACATTACCAGCTTTGCTCTGTGTTCTCCTCCCCCTGGTCTACCAGCAGAGTGTTTTATTGGCCTCATCTGCGCTCTGAGCTTTTTCTCTCTTTGGACCGAACATTTGGTCTGTCAGCCCTCGGGGCGCATCACCCCGCACTTGGGACTTCTAACAGCACCCTGCCATTGTGCTGGTGGAGTTATCTAAGGTTCACGGAGGGCTGTGCGTTCTCTCTCTGTCTCACACAAAACTGGCAACTCACGCCAGCATCTGAAGTGCACCCATGCAAATTAAGACTTTTATGCATGAGCAAACACATTACAGGCACATGACTGACAAACACACACGCTCATTATACACACACGTACACTCGTGTCTTTTAAAGGACACGAGGATCTGTTGCTGTTACTTGCAGGGTGACTTTGGTTGACTTAGAGAACAATAGCTGTCATTAACCATATGGTCATGAATTACATTGCTGTGTTGTATGGTATCATTGTAGCATAGTGTTATGCAAATCATGCACCCACTGTGCTGTTTGGAATTTTAAAAGCTCAAGTTGTAGATAGAGGGCACACGCTGTGATGTGGAGCGTGTTTAGAAAGGAACTGCATGTAAAGTTTTCACTAATGATGGCAGATGATGGTCATATTCAAAGACAAATACTCTTTATTCACAGAGGATCAAACTTCTTCAGCTATATGACCCTGAAACAGCCATCAGGGATGAAGGCTCGGCGTCACAATATGATGTTCTTCTGTGAATAAAAAGACTGTCACATGACCCTGCCCTCTTATCACTACAAGGAGACTGTGCTCTCTGATGTTTTTGTACTGCCGTTATAACTACATTTTTGAAAAGTTGAAAAATTCTTGAAAATAACCCAAATAAATAAATATTACCCAAATAACCCAAATAAATATTGTTAGTGTGGCTCCGTCTAGTTTTACTTGAAATGCACACTTCAATTATGGAGCGTGAGGATGTAGTTGACGCGTGTCTTAAGCAGAAAAAATCCCACAGTTTCTTTCAAAGGTTTATTGAAAACCTTTCGTTTGAGCATTACAAACAATAAACTGCAGCAATCCAAAAATAATAATAATTATAAGCACGGTCAAAAACTAGTGTGCTCTCCTCGTCTCCATAATCCTAATTAAAACAAAGTAAGCAATTATGACGTTACACACATCTCAGCCAATAAGAAGAGTGCAGTTCCTATGAACCAATAGGCATTCCTACAACCTCAATAAAGAACTATAAACTTATGAAATACAAATCTGAATTATTTAGCAGCTTCTCCACAATGTACAAAATGGCTCTAACAAATATAAACCATTGACAAAAATGTTTAAGAATCAATGAGCTTCAGATTAAATTAATATTCCTGATTTTCATTTTATTTAAATAACTGTCTGCTAAATCCCTATCTACCGCCAAATGAGGAAGAATCACACGCAGCGCACAGTTAGTGACACAGTAGACGGAGCTACAGCAACAGAATTGCTCACTTTAGTGTGAAGCAGCTTTCCTTTTCCTTGTCTCTGCTGGCATTGCAAGAAAACAGGAAAAACAGCAGAAAAGAGTGATGACGACAGATGGAGACACTTCCAAAACAAGTGCAAGTATAAAGAAAAAGAAAAAAGTAACTGATGTGACACTGTTTGATCTTACTACTTGGTACTGGGTTGATTCGGTTGATACCTTGAAGGTAACAAGAACTAATACTCACAAGCTACACCCGAGTCTGATGCAAGGTTATAATAGTTTGGGATTTTTCATTAGTTTTAGTGTTGTTGTTGTTTTCAAATTCGGTTAGTTTTAGTTCGTTTTTAGTGTGAGTTTGCTAGTTTTAGTTTAGTTTCTAGTTTTTCAAAATGCTTAGTTTTAGTTTAGTTTTTATTAGTTTTAGTTTAGTTTGAGTTTTTTTGTAATGGGCTATGTGTTGGGTGCTAGATTCAAAGAGGTCATAATAAATTTTGCCTTTATTTCCTTTGGCTTATCCATCTCAGCCTCAATAAGGTTATTAACTCTTACAGTTCCAGCTGTATTGAACTTTGGTTCGAGTGTAGACATCCCAGTCTCAATAAACATATTGACCAATGTGTTGCATGTTCTAATAGAAACACTGGATTATGTATGAAAAAAGTTAACAAAGACGAAAACGAAAGACATTTTCACTATAATTTTAGTTAGTTTTAGTTAGTTTTGTAACCACACATGCAGTTTCAGTTAGTTATCTTTTTTATTTCAGTTAACTAAAATGTTTTTTCAATTCTAGTTTTCGTCATTTCGTTAACTATAATAACCTTGGTCTGATGGGAATGTTACTATTTAAACATTTTGACCCATTCTAACATTAGCATTAGCCCTCGGTGAAGAACTCTGGACTACACTGTGCATAGCGATATTGCTTGTCGTAAAGTTTTGTTGGCTGCCAATTTTAAAAAATAATAATAAAAAAAGCTGCGGTTGCTAATGATGGTAGCTTGGCTAATTAAAAATAGCAGTTTTTGCAGTATGTCCGCTTTTGCACAAGTGAAAGTTGAACATTTTTCTCTGACCAATCAGTGGTCTGCAGTGTTTCAGTTCCACCTTGAAACCTCCACCGATGTTGTGCCAGGTACCATTCATAACTTTTGCCAATAAAAAAACAAAAAAAGAGCATTTGAAGTCGAGTAGAGCCGTGCCGTATCATTCAGTAGAGTTGTGCCATTTGCTGTGAAGTAGCTAATTCTTTGTATTAATGGAAAAGTGAAGTCCTGCTTAGCAGAGCCAAAAATATACAAAAGCTGGTACTCTGGAAAAGCAATAAATACCAGTTTCTTCAGAACATAGGAGGGTTATAAGTCAATGAGCAGGCCGGTAATGGCTGAGCACGACTTTAAAACTGGACCCAGAAGAAATTCTGCTGCCTCATTAAGGCTATCTCAGCAAATTACAGGAACCGTGCTGTGGGGATTTGGTATATTGGCGCCACAGTCATATTATGTGGGAACTATATCTGCATATCTTGGTTCATGAGAGCAGGCTGCAGCATGACTCCCAAAATACCCATTGTACAAATGGACTTCCATTATATGCTTCTGATGAGTTTAACAGACAGTAAAGTTAAACTTCAAGTAGCTTTACTGTTAAAAACCAAGATCTGTAGAAAGCAAAAAGCTGTTTTTCTCAAATATGTTACTGTTAGTGTGCACAGATCATGTTTAGAATTGACCCCAAGAGTATAATCTGTTGGGGAGTAATTTGATTCTGTGATACATCACAAAAAATTGAACTAGTAACTAAAATAACTATTTATCATGATGCTGTGAAACAAAACAAGCATCTTGTGGTCTCTACATACACCTGTAGCTCCTCTCCCCTACACACACACACACACACACACACACACACAAACACGGACAGGGACGGACACACACACACACCCACACACACAAACATGGACACGGACACACACACACAAACACGGACAGGGACACACACACACACACACACACACACACACTGATCCACATGTTGACAGATCAAAGTCCAAAGCTGCCCTGGTCTCAATCAATGCACTGATTCATGAGAAAACACGCACAAACACAACTATCTGTGTGTGTGTGTGTGTGTGTGTGTGTGTGTGTGTGTGCGTGTGCGTGTGTGTGTGTGTGTGTGTGTCTTGACCTGTCTTTAACTCTCCCCTTAATGTACTGGGTCAGTCCTTTGATGCCACTTGTACAAAGACACCAATGAGACACTGGCTCATGGGGCAGTTGAATGTAATGTTTGTGTTGATGGTGTGCAGGGGGCGGGGCGGGGGTATCATATCATGCAGGCACTTGAGCTGGTAGGCAGATTCATTGTGTGGAGGCAGAGGGGGAAGAGCACACAGTACGGCCTGTTGTATGAATACAAAGTGGTGGTGAATGGACAGGGTCAGACGTGCTAAATGGGCTCACCATTGTCCGTCCTCTGTTTATTGTCTGCTTCATGGTACCGATTATTCTGTCTGGGTGCATGTGTGTGTAGATGGATGCAGATATTGGAATAGTAAACTTTATATTCATGTACGACCAGAGGACCACAATACATTATTGTTGGAGGGTTTAACTCTTCCTCTCCCTTTATGTTATGTCCATACAGTGTTTTTAAACCTATGGTTGTATTTTAGGTCTGGGGCGATTTAGACTATTCAGTTAGAGAGTATGGAGCTAGAGAAGGATGTTAGCTTACCTTTGCATGAACACTGAGGGAAGTTGGAAACTGCTCAACTGACTCCAGCCAAAGTATGCTACCAGTACCTATAAAGCTCACTACAAACAAACTCCAGCTTGTTTGTTTAATCTGTAAACAAACTGAAATGTAGAAATGAAGATTTCTGTTTTTTATGAGGAGTTACGTGCTGTAATTTAGTGCCTGGATTTGGAGTCAGGGGAAGTGGACAGATTCAATCTTTTTCTACAGAGAGCAGGAGATCCAGCTGTGCAATACATGATGTATAGGGTCCGGCGAGCGGGGTCATCCTTATGTTCCCCGGAACATAGAGACATATGTTCCTTTTTTAGAAAAAAGGTCCTATGTTCCTGTTTTTCCCAAAAAGAGTCCTATGTTCCCCTGTAGCAATACATACTGGGGAACATAGGACCCTTTTTCTGGAAAAGGGTCCTATGTTCCCCGCAATCTATCAATATTTACGGTAGACTCTCAGCATGGCCAGAAGGCCTACCATCGCATGGCCCACCTTAGCTCAAGCAGCCCAAACTTAAATTTGCACAGCAGCTACTTTCTGCTCAATCAATCTAGGATTACTCATGTTTGTACATTCCCACCCCTAATCAAATTGTCTTGCATCGAGGCTAAGCTTTTTCCTTTTAGGGTTGGGTTAGGTTATTTGCATATGCGCGTCAAACAGCCCGTAGGCCTACATAGGGCTATTTGCCATGGAATTAAGCAGTAATGGTGGAAAAAGTAACAGACCGGGGAACATCGGACCCTTTTTGGGAAAAGCGGAGAAAAAGGGTCCTATGTTCCCTAGTCTCATACAAAGAGGGGAACAGAGGACCCAGGGAACATAGACACGCTCCCCAGAGAGCTCACTGACCACTTGCCATTTATGAATTTTCATAATCTCAATTCAACCTCAACTTTAGGCAAATGAGATCCGTCCATTGAAACGCACCAGGCTAATCAGGGTGAACTCTTGGAGCCGGCAAGATGGAAAATACATGACGTATGTTATTTGTTTAACCAACTCTCTGGTAATAGGAGAGGAAGTGGAGCGTATCATCAGAAACACGCCACTCACTTGAGTCCCACAGTTACCAAATCTTGTTCAGAAAAATGCAGAACAACTTTTCTGAGTCTGTAGAACCTCTACAGAGAGAAACACGACATGCACTTCTTCACCGTCATTGTTTTAAATTAACTTGCGGCTGCCGTCACATATTGAACACGTACTGCTGCTGCTGCTGTTAAACGCCACTACTGTCTCCTCACACTTTGTTCCACGATGCCAGATTGCAATGTGAATTCACAGACTGGAGACTCCAATATCACGCTGTTTCAGAATCAGTTTTAATGACCTAATTCAAAACGACGGCAGAGCTCGTTGCGTCACTTTTGCAGAAGCGCAGTATGAAAAGGGCTAGTGCCATTGCATGTTAGCCTGCATTAGCATTTAGCTCATGCACTTCATTACTAAACAAGAGCCTGACAGAGTTGTTAATGTGGCTTAACTATTAGTCTCATTTCTGTTTCTGTAAGTATTAAACAACAGCAGTTTAACATTTTTCACTTTTTTACTCAGGGATTTTTTGACCTACATATGTTGCAGGATGGAGAGATACAAAAGATCCTTCTCTCCTACAGCCATCAGGCTGTCTCATTCTAACAGAGATTCTACCAGACTAAGTGAATTTACCCTCGGGGATAAATAAAGTAATTTTGATTTGATTGATTTGATTTGATTTGATATTTTCAAGCAAACAACCTACATGCATCTGCTATCGTAAACCATATAAAGTTTTTAAATTGAGAAAACAAGTCGAGGTCGCTGCCCGCTGTTACAACTGAACAGTAACACGACTAAAACGGTTGTAACATGACTAAAAAACACCAAGTAAACAGTTTTCATGGCAAATCAACAGTATTTCAGTCAAGCAACTGCTTTACGTTAGTGATACAATAATGTATGAAATATAATATTTACCGGATGTACCAGTTGGAGAATTAATGTCCTCCCTTGTTGGCAAATCGAATTTGATGTATTTATTAATGTTGTATAGTTGTAGTAAAAATACTATACAACATTAACTCTTTAGATAGATGGATGGATGGATGGATGGATAGATGGATAGATGGATAGATGGATAGATAGATAGATAGATAGATAGATAGATAGATAGATAGATAGATAGATAGATAGATAGATAGATAATAAAAAATAATAGTAGTATTTAATATAAATAATAAAAGAAAAAAACACAGAACAGAACAAGGACACTTAAGAAGTTAATCAGTTGGTAGGTTGGCAAGTACAGTATATAATATATAATATAATATGTAATAATAAATAGTAACAATATGATAAAAATAAAAATAAATAAAATAATTATAAATAAAATAAATAAGATAATAAATAAAATAATATGATATGATAGGATAGGATATGATAATAATAATAATAATAATAATAATAATAATAATAAGGCCAGTAAGGCCGGTATAATAATAACAATAGTAGTATATCACAGTACTATAATACTAATAGTCATGGCAGCAACAGTATAAATAATAATAATAATAATAATAATAATAATAATAATAATAATAATAATAATAAGGCCAGTAAGGCCGGTATAATAATAACAATAGTAGTATATCACAGTACTATAATACTAATAGTAATGGCAGCAACAGTATAAATAATAATAATAATAATAATAATAATAATGATAACAGTAGTAGAAATAATAATAGAATAGTAGAAATAATAATAATAACATAGCAATGTGTCGTGCGTAGATTTAGTGCATTTCAGTAATGTTGGTTCTGGCAGAGGTAGATGAATTATAGAGTCTTATTGCAGAAGGGAGAAACAACTTTTTGTGCACCTCTATATTTCGACAAGTTGCCGCACCCAGCGGGTCAGCAGACAAACTTTTTTCTTTATCTCATTTGCCATGGTAACAAGCATTTAGTGATTACAGTGTCAGAAGAGATGGTAATAACAACCTCTCTTTTCTCTGCCTTAAACACACACATTAGTGTCCTGCTCACTCTCAGCGCGCTGCCTCCCTGCTCCTCACTAAGACAGCCATTCATTAAATATACAAGGCAGAGCTTTAAATAAACCTGGAGCTGGAGCAGGCTGCCCCTCCGAGGGCCGCTGGGGATCTCATGAAAGAGAATAGGCAGCACATTTGGCAGGACACACACACACACACACACACACACACTAATACCTATACTCCTCACACACACACACACCTTGCACCGAGTGTGTCATCCTGTCAGGAGCCCTATGTCTGACCCTGCCGGCTGAAGACGCTGCGTCAGCAAGCACAGCCTTCTTCAATTCTCAGTTTCTTACAATAGATTTTGTTTCTGTACGAGTGCAGCATCTGCACTTTATACCAGGGTGGGTCTCCACTCTCGTACAGTTCTTTTTTTGTGGAGTGGGGATGGTGATTACTTATTTATAAGACTGTGCAGTAAGTTTTAGAGCATAGCCTGATCAGGATTTTGCCTCCTCTTCTCATTATTTTATCATCATCTTCCTCCATCTTAAATGTGCTTCTGTGGCCAGCACACTGCAGGCATCTTTTGCACTTTTTTTCTTCTGTTTAATTGCAATACGCATCCTTTTAAATTAGGTGAAAAAAAAAAAAATTCAAATGTATTAATTAGGGGTGTGCCATATCGTAATCGTTCACAATAATATCGGTATATTTTATTTATGGTTAAAAAAAATGCATATCATGACATTCACAACGTTCTTACTTCTTGACGTAGTAGTTAAATTTGTTTTAAATACATGCAGCTTTCAAAATAAGAGCACAGTGTGTTAACAGAATCCACCACAGAATTTACAAGAAGACTGTCAAAATAAGATGCCTTAAATAAAACATCGAAGAACCTTTATTCTCCTTTACAAAATGTCATTAAAATATGCCCCCCAGAACCCCTAAATGGTTATTTTTATTATTTGCTCATACTCAAGAGTCAAGAGTATTTTTTTTGTATTTGGCAACTGTTGAGATTTGCACTTCAAACTACATTTTAGATTTTTAATTATTTATACAGACAAAAAAAAATCATATTTTCTATACCTTTTTAAGTATTTCCTAATATCGTCAAGAATATCGTTATCGCAAAATTAGCCTGCAATATCGTGATATTCTTTTAGGGCCATATCGCCCAGCCCTAGTATTAATTCAGAATTAGTTCCTTAAAATGACAATAAATCTGAATATGATGAGAAACTTGTTGGTACCTTATTTTTTTAAGACACATATGTCCTCTGTCCTCTTGCAGTTGGTGATGTATATCGGCCAGGTGATGAAAGATGTGCTGAAGCTGCCTCGTCCTCTCTCGCCCCCCGTGGTCAAGCTGGAGACGCGTGTCGATGCTGAATACGGGCTGCCGTCCACACACGCCATGGCCGCCACCGCCATCTCTTTCACCGTTTTACTGAGCGCTCAGTCCAGGTTTCAGGTGATAATCCCCGAAAACTCAATAAATACAGAAAAACCTGCAAGAAATAACAGAGGTACAGAGGTTACTCACAAATATGAGTACGAGATAGATAGATAGATAGATAGATAGATAGATAGATAGATAGATAGATAGATAGATAGATAGATAGATAGATAGAGGTAGCATAAATAAAAACAACAATAGAAAAAAACACAGAATAGAGAACAAGGACACTTAATAAGTTAAGAAGAAGAACATCAGTTGGTAGGATGGTTGGCAGATGATGGTAATAATTAAACTGGTGATATGATGGCAACAATGCTATAGTGACTAGATCTTATATAATAATAATAATAATAATAATAGTACAGTATATAATATATATAATATAATATGTAATAATAGATAACAATATAAAAATAAAATGAAAAATATAAATAAAGTAATAAGTAAAATAATATGATATATAATAATAATAGTAATAATAATAATATATAAATAAGGCCGGTATAATAATAATAATAGTAGTATATTACAGTATATAGTAATAATAGTAATGGCATTTGTATTATGGAAATCTATTATGCTCTGCTTCCGACAAAGCAAATGGAACTGGCTCGGGTCCAAAATGGGTCACAGCATTGAGTGAGGCAGGGTCAAAGTCATCTACAGGGAGTCAGTGGAGTTTGGAACTTGTCCAACCAGTACAGGGGCCTTTAAAACTGGTTGGAACAGGCTGATTGCTCAGCCATCAGTGCTGATGCTTGCATCTGTCTTGAGCACCTGTCCTCCAAACAACTTCACACTCAGCACTGCACATTCTGGGTCCTGAGCGATGCACCTGCCATGACATTGTGGCATCCTCCTAGTACATACCTGTCAAGTATCCCGTTTTGGCCGGGAAAGTCCCGTATTTCACCCAGGCAGCAACCTCCGTGTCTGAGCATGGAGGCAAACCAGGAAGTACCTTAAGCTGCATTCTACTGAAAATTCCAGCAGGGGGCGCTAAGTTTGGCTGCAAAAAAAATCTGCCCATTCATTTCAGTGCAAAATTTGAAAACTTCTCACTTGATTAATTACCTCAGAATTTTTTTCTCAGGACAACACTATGGTCTCAATCACTAGTAAAAAATCTTCTTCAAGACAATCTGATGTTAATAGTTCTAATAATGGCCCCATTTAGAAGAAAATAGAAGATAAAGAATCGTATGATTTGGGGCGGGGCTACCTTTGATTGACAGGTCACTAACAAGGCGAGCCGTCATCAGGAGAACAATGCGTATCCACGGCAACGTGTCAATAAAGTTATACATAACGTTATATAGATAGAAAAAAGGACGTTTACCGATTTGGCCTCATAACTTTGACGCTTTCACTGTATTTTCACTTAATGATAGTTTATTTGAACGTTGTGTTCAGTAAAAATGTCTTGTTCAGCGTTTGGTTGGACTAACAGACACTCCAAGGAGTCGCTGCTCAGTTTTCTGAGGTCAGTAACATACATTTTGGTTTGTTTTTTTGCCAAAACTAACATCCCAGTTAATGCTCCAGTTAATGCTAACATGAATTAGCAGCAGCTTCTCTCAGTCAGGTTGAGGTGTAGAGAGGCTGTAGTCAGTGATCAGATCCCTCTCCTCCTCCACAGTTCAGATATGGTCTGCTCCCCGTATCGGAAACAAGATGGCAACAAGTGTAATGCTGAACTCGAGGCTTCCAACGGGCCACAAACCAATGGGTGACGTCACGGTGACTACGGCCATTATTTATATACAGTCTATGATTTCACCCTTCTTTCCCGCCATCCTCCAGTATTAGTATTTTCCTGTAAATCTCCCGTATTTTAACCTGAAAAAAACATTCTCAATCTGAGCTCTGTCACTAGCCTCGCCTTAACTGCCACCCACAGTAGCCTACACACCTGGTAGATCGCATATTGATAAAATAATCCAATAATATATTTAGAATATATATATAAACAATCTGAGTGGGTTCATTCTGCATAACAAGTACTTTTACTTTTGATGCTTTAAGTACATTTTGAAGCTGATACGTTTGTACTTTTACCTCAGTAAGTTTTAAATGCAGGACTTTTACTTGTAGTGGAATAATTTTATAGTGTGGTGGTAGTACAATAGGTATTTAAATATGTAAAATACATGACACAAGACTTGATTTTTTTGCCCCCAACCCAATAATACTGAGTCCCAATAATAATAATAATAATACAGTAATACAGTTGCACAGTGCAACTTCAAGTACAATAACTTTCAAATCAATCCAGTGTTTATGCTTGACAATTTATCAGTAATAGTTTGAGGAGATTATTCAGTTTGTTCTGAATACTTCTTCCACCACTGGCAGTTGGTTTATAGCAACTTCTACAAACTACAACATCAGTCAGCAGTGGCGGTTTTACATTTGCAAATTAATAATAAAATGATCAATTTATAACAATGAACGATGTAACAATTCTTACCTATTTTTTGTTCAAACAATATCTCATTGTACACAAAAGGAACCCATAATGTGTACATTGTATAATAGTTTAATTGTGCAATAAAAGCTAAATATAATATATATATATATATCATTCTCACTGTACTGCACTTTCAAAATAAAAAAAAGTAATTCTGCACAAAAATGAGAAATGTCATAGTTGTACAAAAATAACTGTTAATGTTGGTAAGTCTCAGTGTTTCAATCAATGTAGTTCTTCCAAATATGAGAATTTTAGCTAAAATGAAGGTTTTGAATGCTTAAATATCATTTTTGACATTTTTTAATTTGCCCCTCTGATTAAACATTGGCCCCTCCTTGGCCCCCACAGTAAAATTAGTCTAGAACCGCCACTGTCAGTCGGATATTTAGAGAAGGCAATAACTGTTACTGTACATTGCATCTGTGATATTATTACTAAAACTGTGAGAGGAGAGTCAGTGGTTACACTACTCAGTACGAGGAAAAATAATATCAGCGCTGTCGCAGGCTGCAAATGATCGACTTACACCTCATTAGAACTTGGAAGAACAGGCTAAGTGGATGTTGAACTGAAATTTTGACAATATCTCATTAACAGTGCTATTAAATGACCATTGATTTTTATGGATTCCATTTTAAGATGAGCGAGGCACCAGTTGGTGTTAAATGAGTCGATGTGAATGAGCTGCTTCGCTCAAATCAAAATGTTAAACAGTGTGAGGCAGTGGGAGCAGTGGCAGTTCTACACAGGGGCCTCCAGGGGCCACTGCCCCTGTGAAGAAGCCTTTGGCCCCTGCTGTGGCCCCTGTGTCAAATTGATAATAAAATGATCAATTTATAACAATGAACAATGGAACAATTCTAACCTTTTTTTGTTCAAACAATATCTCATTGTACACAAAAGGAACCCAGAATGTGAACATTGTATAATAGTTTAACTCCCCGGAGTCTTAAAGGGCTATTTTTGAATCCTTTTCATGTCTTTACGTGTCTTTGTAAGTCATTTTGTGTCTTTTTTGGTCATTTGTGTCTTTTTTGTGTCTTTTTTTATTAATTTTGTGTCTGTTGTTGTGTCTTTTTTTATTAATTTTGTGTCTTTTTTTTGTTATTTTGTGTCTTTTTTGTCATTGGTGTCATTTATGTGTCTTTTTTTGTGTCTGTTTTAGTTATTTTGTGTCTTTTTTATGGTCATTTTGTGTCTTTTTTTGTCATTTTTATGTCTTCTGTGGGGTTTTTTTTTTGGATATTCTGTCTTCTCATTTTGTGTCTTTTTTGGTGATTTTGTGTCTTTTTTGTCATTGGTGTCATTTATGTGTCTTTTTTGTGTCTGTTTTAGTTATTTTGTGTCTTTTTATGGTCATTTTGTGTCTTTTTTTGTCATTTTTATGTCTTCTGTGGGGTTTTATTTTGGTTATTCTGTCTTCTCATTTTGTGTCTTTTTTGGTCATTTTGTGTCTTTTTCAAGACATTCAAAGATTTTGAATACTTAAATATCATCTTTGCCATTTTTCATGTGCTAATGTGCCCCTCTGATTAAACACTGGCCCCTCCTTGGCCCCCACAGTAAAATTGGTCTAGAACGGCCACTGCGTGGGAGTGTGTGGATGGATGGCAGCCAGCTCGCTGGTAGCTGAGTGGGATGAAGGGCGTGGCCCCGCTGTCCATCACATCGTCCTCACTGAGCTGTTGGACAATGGGCAGGGAGAGGCGGGGCCCGCAGTCACCATCAGTCACCATCAGCCACACCCGTCGAGCTGCTGTTTGGTCCCCTGATGGACTCGACTGAGTCAATGACTGTCAGTCCACGTCTCCTCCTCCAGACTCTTCCTTCTTTATCTCTCACGTCCGACTGCAAAGTCAATAAAACAGTCAGTGGCTCAATCATAGGCTGTCTTAATCAGGCAGTGTTTTAATGGACTCTTGCAACCTTCAGATGGTTTACAGCCTCTAACAGCTGTCACACTGATTTGTGGCCACATCGTGTCAACTATTCTCCCTCCATCGTCCTGGTCTCAACCAAGGTTATTATAGTTACCGAAAACTAACAAAATAATGAAAACTAAAATTGAAAAACCATTTTTGTTAACTGAAATAAAAATCAAAGTCAAGTCAAAGTTTATTTATAGAGCACATTTAAAAACAACCTCAGTTGACCAAAGTGCTGTACAGTTATTAAAATAGAATAAATCATACACAAATAGGTATAAACAAAAACAATGAAAACAATAAAATACTAAAAACAGTATTTGTACAATAAAATAAAATAGAATAAAATAGTAATAAAAACTCAATCCAAAACAGCGTTAGAGATAAAAAGACAAAAAATAAAAAAAAAGGTAAAAAAAAAAAGTTTTTAAAAAAACGACAACTAACTGAAACTGTATTGTGTGGTTACAAAACTAACTAAAATTATAGTGAAAATGTCTGTAGTTTTCGTCTTTGTCAACTTTTTTCATACATACTCCAGTGTTTCTATTTCAACATGCAGGAACACATTGGTAAATATGTTTACTGAGACTGGGATGTCTACACTTCAACCAAAATAAAAAACACCCCGAACTGTAAGAGTTAATAACCTTATTGGGGCTAAGATGGATAAACCAAAGGAAATGAAGGCACATACCCATTACCAAAAAACTAAAACTAACACTAAAACTAATAAAAACTAAACTAAAACTAAGCATTTTCAAAAAAATAAAAAATAAACTAAAACTAGCAAACTCACTCTAAAAACTAACTAAAACTAACTGAATTTGAAAACAAAAATTCACAACGAAATTAAAAACTAAAACTGATGAAAAATCCAAAACTATTATAACCTTGGTCTCGACCCCTGAGACACCCTGTGTACAGTAGAGCACTTAACTGTGGCCTGAAATTCCTCAAGGGATTCCCCTGAAAGAAAAAAAAGCATGCTATAGATGAGTAGCAGGCTGTTGCAGAGGCTCCTGAATGACCACGAGGCCTCGGGGCAGCTCGCCCGGTTCCCGGAGCAGGTCAAAGGTCACGACAGTCAATCACAGAGTGACCCCCTCCTGTCCCTGGCATCCTTTGTGGCTATTCAAAAAAACCCTCTCTTCATGAACTACCACTGAATAGGCTTCCAGCTGCAAAAGACAGGAAAAGACACAGGAAAAAAGGCAGAAAGGAGGAGGGGGGACAGGAGGGAGGGTGGAGGAGGTGAATGAATACACAAGGCCTCTCTTCTCACTGTTATTGAAATGGAGGGGGGAACAAAACCTGCCGCCGTAGGTAAAGGAGGGAGGGCAGAGAGGATGGAGAGACAGTAGAGGAATAAAGGAGCAGTGACTCGGTGACTGGCAGAACGTCAACCCCTACGTCACCGTTAAGAGGAGTGACGAGTGAATGATTTGATCACAAACTAACAGGAAAAAAGAATGAAGACAAAAAAAAATTTATAGTGCATTATGAGCGCATTCATAGTGAATTATAATGCTCATTATAATCAATCATAATGCATTATGACTGCATTCATAAACACATATTAAGTTTCATGATGCACTATATCAACAGTTATAAATATAGCTTATAATGACTTAGTATAGCTAATCATGGTGTTTCATTGTTAGCTATACTGCATTATAGATGCGTCTATATGAACCTCACTTTACTTAAAGCATACATTGATCATTTATTTCTACTTATGGCATCCTATGAGTCCTTATAACAATTGATTGTTGAGGTGTGTGTATAGAGGGGTATGAGTAGTTGTAATGTATTATAAGCCTCATCAGTCAGCCTGTAGTTTATAACCAGTCAAGAGCACTCATAAGACACTTGGATTTATAAGTCATTATAAGCTATATTTATAACTGTTGATATAGTGCATCATGAAGCTTTATATGTGTTTATGAGTGCAGTCATAATGCATTATGATTGATTATAATGAGCATTATAATTCACTATGAATGCGCTCATAATGCACTATAGATGTAGTCTTCATAGAAAGTGTTACCAAAATTTCTCACTGAAGAATGTTTGGAATTTTAGGGGCATAACAACATTCTACGTTTACAGATTTAATCAGGGAGCGGTGTGTGTCATTGTGTGTGTGTGTGATGTAGCGACATGTCTTTGCTGGTTAAAAATGTACATGCATGTTTTTGTGTCACAGTTCCAGTTCGAGGTGGGGCTGCTGATCGCACTGACGGTGTCATCTTTGGTGTGTCTGAGCCGCCTCTACACCGGCATGCACTCAGTTTTGGTGAGCTAGTCCCTCCTGCACACACACACACACACACACACGCACACACATAAAATATTCAGGCTCAATGCAGGATTCATAATTCATATCTGTGTCTGGTTAAACTGTCTGGCTGAGGCTTTGATCCAAGACTTTTAATTCAGCAGACACTTTAAATTGCCTTCATGTCATTTGAAGATCTTGAAGCCATAATATAACATTATACAAGTTAGTAAATCAGTTATGTCTAAGACCACACTCATCAATCAGGATGACCTCATCACTGAACAGCTGCTTTAAATATAAAAAATATTATATATAATATAATATAATATATATATATATATATATATATATATATATATATATATATATATATATATATATACACTACTGGTCAAAAGTTTTAGAACACACCAACTTTTCCAGAATTTAATTGAAAATTATGCAGTTTAATGTCTCAGTGTACTCTGAAATTAATGCACATTTGCAACATTTAAAATTCTTTATTGAGCATGATAGTGTTTTGAAAGTAAAAAAAAGATTCAAAATCACATTTTATGTTGGACTAAAGGACTAAAAAAAGACACAAAATGTCAAAAAAAAGACACAAAATGACAAAAAAAGATACCAAAAGACACAAAATGACCAAAAAAAAGACACAAAATGACCAAAAAAAAAGACACAAAATGACTTACAAAGACATGAAAAGAATTCAAAAATGGACAAAATAGCCCAAGACTCCATAGAGTTAAGTTGTTAACCCATTTCTTGTTCCCTGAAAAAGGCCTACTTGTATAATTCTGAAATGTACGTTATTTTTCAGTTTTGGTTAAGCTTACCTTTTTTTATTTACCTCTGGCAGTTCACCACTTACCTTTGTACCCTTTCAAGCTGTTCATTTGACTTGAACTGCTCGAATTTCAATAAAAAACTGGAAAAATTGGGGTGTTCTAAAACTTTTGACCGGTAGTGTATATATAGATATAGATATACACTGACCATATGATATTGGCACTGATGACACTGATATTCACCGACCAGCACCTCTACAACTCTCTAATATATAGACATGTGACTTATGTTGTTTGGGCCAATTCCCAAGTAATTTTTTTCTTAATCCTCTGGGGTCTATGATCACACTGTTATGGTAATTTTTTATGTAGTTTTTTTATATTTGAATTTTATCTTCATATGTTCATATTTGTAACCTATGTTTACATTTTTCAGGTCTTAAACAGTTCATTGAGCACATTTGTGGTTTTTATTGTCATAAATAGTATAATTTTATTTCAGATTTCATGTTTTTGTGTATTTTTGGGCTCAATATATGTTAATAAAGTGGGTTAAAGTATACGTATAATATATATCATGTTAAAGTTGTGCTGAGAAAATACCAAATATCAAACATGAGTATAGTAAATATTATGTGGTATATAAAGGGACAAATATGCTCAGACCCCAGATGGTTAAGCAAGTCAAGTGATGAAGGGATGGATCATGTTGTAGACAGAAACCTTTGATGGGCAGGTCTTGCATTCAACAGTTCAACTTTTTCCTTTAGCCATGGCACCTAGTAGTCACATGAAACTGAAAACATAAAATAAACACCGACAAGACATTTGAATCATCACATCTCAAGTCAAAACAAGCCATGAGTCTTTAATCCTCTGGGGGCGTAACAAAAAAACGAGGTCACATGGATCGCTGCTATCGACTTCACTCAAAATTACAGACTTGAAATTTTCTCCAGTCTTTTGATGTTCCGAGGTCATGTAAAACCAAAGATATGATCGTTTTAATTTGATAGTACAAAAATATTTATTCAAGTGTTTAAGTAGGATGGGACGAGGCAGGCGTGGCATTTAGTTAAAATGGAAAAAAGGGGTCTAATCATCTAACACTGTTCCTATAAATAAATATGTTTATATGGTATTTTTTTTATGTATAGTTTTATTATATTTGAATTTTACCTTCATATGTTCATATTTGTAACCTATGTTTACATTTTTCAGGTCTCAAACAGTTCTTTGAGCATATTTGTGGTTTTTATTGTCAAATATTAAAATTTTGTTTCAGATTTCATGATTTTTGGGCTCAGTATATTAATAAAGTGGGTTAAAGTGAAAAAAAATAATAGTCAGATCATGTTGAAGTTGTGCTGAGAAAATACCAAATACCAAACATGACTATAGTAAATATTATGTGGTATATAAAGGGCAAATATGCACATACCCCAGAGGGTTAAGGAAGTCAAGTTAAGTCCATTTAATGGCTCACCATTAAATGAAATCTTAAAACTGATCAAAGTTAAAGGGTAACTTCACTTACATGAGCCCTCACAGATTCGTACTGATTCTGATGAATCATGTTGTAGACAGAAACCTTTGATGGGCAGGTCTTGCATTCAACAGTTCACCTGTTTCCTTTAGCCATGGCACCTAGTAGTCACATGAAACTGAAAACATGAAATATACACAGACAAGACATTCAAATCATCACATCTCAAGTCAAAACAAACCATGGGTCTTTAACTTCCAAGTCAAAATCAAGTCTCAAGTCGTCAAAAATAGTAACTCAAGTCCAAGTCACAATGACTCAGGTCCCCACATTCCACTAACACACACACACACACACACACACACACACACATAAGTAGTACTGACCTTTAAAGCTTTTGGTTCAAGGGATTTTTTAAAGTGGGGTTCTATGAAGTAGATCTCTGTAGTCAGTGTATTGATACAGTAGGTCAGGGATGGGCAACAGGAGGCCCGGGGGCCGCATACGGCCCGCACCTTCACTTGAAGTGGCCCTCAGTACAACTACATGCATTTGAGCATGAAATCTTAAAAGTGCAGTGTAAAAATGCACAAAATTACTTCTTGCAATTAATGTTGGTCTGCTGTTCTTGCACTGAAAAAAAAAGAAATCACAATGGCCCTCATTTATCAAGCGAGCGTAGAGACGAGCGCAGATCTGAGTGTATATTTCGTCTTACGTCAGGGTTCACGTGTGATTTATCAAACGATCGTATCTCTCCAATCACAGCGTGAGAATGATCGGCTGTTGATAAATGTGGCGGCTCGAAACAAGCGTCATTTAAATACCACGCCCTAATATATACCTGATTCAGAAGACTCGCCTTCAGAGTTTACAACACCGAAGGGCGCAATACGGCCAAAAAGAGGATTTTTTCACCCTCTAAACTCAGCTTTATTAGCAAAGTGCACCGTTACAATTAACAATAGGGGCAATATAGACATATTAAAGAAATACGCAGCGACGGAGGTTTATGAAATAAAAGTACTTATAGTTATAAACTCAAACAAGTTCAGTGAATATTTTACATTTGGAGCACGGACTTTGAAGGTTTCAGCTTTTTGGTTGAAGGAGGTATTTTAAAGTAAGTTTTAATTCCAAAAGAAGAGGAATTTCTCAGTCAGAAAGTGAAATGCTGACGTCCAACAGCTGCAACACAACAAACTAGTTTTGTTTGGCAGCATAAAAAGTGAAAAAGAAGGAAATCAGTGGTGCTGTCAGCAGAGTAGCGGACTATTAAACTCCCGGCGAGGTTTGAGTAATTACATCGTGATATATAAAGCTTAATAATCTATACAATATCCGAATATTGCTATTATTATGATGGAGATATATTATTCACCTCTTTACATTTACTAATAATGATGTCCTAGTGAGAGGAGCGTGTGGCAGCGCTGATTGGAAATGTTTCTATGCGGGCAGAACCGCTGGTGGAGGAGACGCTGACGCTCCGGTGTCGGAGCTGGATAACGCTTAATAGCAGAAGACAACAACATTTAATATCCTCGGCTGGTATTCTGTTTAAAGAATTTCACGATCGCAGGGTTTATTTATTTATGGATTATGTTTTAATGATAAATTATGTAGTCTAAACATGTTTTGCTTTGTCACTATTAAAAATCAAAACACCACAGAGTTTTATCAGCTCCAGGCATCGATACAATAGTCTAAGATCAATTCTCAGACTCAGACGTGTGGACTTCACGCTGACTCAAACCTGCGTACACGAGCTGAGAGCAGACTGAGATCTGATCGTACCCTCCGCTCACGTCCAAATTGATAAATGCCGAGCCTTGCGTAGAAATCATCTTACGCCCACTTTACGCACACTTTCTGACGTACGCTCGTTTGATAAATGAGGGCCACTAAGTGGTTATTTTTTATTTGCTTCAAACCTTTTGTATTCCTATTTATACTGTTATACATGCATTTGAGCATGAAATATGTTAAGTTTCTGCACTGTAAACATATTTAAAATTGCAGTTTCATCATATCTGGTTAAGTGCATGGTCCTATATCTGCCCCTCTGGTAGTGTCCATGAAAAATTGTGGCCCCCTGCAGCATTTAAGTTGCCCATCCCTGCAGTAGGTGAACTTTCCGTTGCACTCTGGTGACGTGTTGTGATGATTGTGTTTCCAGGATGTGATCTGTGGGGCTTTAATCTCAGCTGTCCTCCTGCTCATCACCTACCCATACTGGGAAACATTTGACCATTTCCAGCTCAGGAGCCTCATCTCCCCTCTGGTTGGGTTTTCACTGCCCCTCTTCCTCAGCTACACGTATCCAGAGCTGGACCACTACAGCACCACACGGGGGGACACCACCACCATCCTCGGAGTAGCAGCCGGGTGCTCTGTGGGATACTGGGTGGATGAGCAGCTGGGGCAGACGTTTGAGCCCCAGGGGGCGCTACCTGTACCCCTCCCAGCACTGACAGCTGCTGCAGTGGCACGAAGTGTTGCCCGCTTCCTTGTGGGAGGTGTAGCGTTAGTGGGAACTCGGCAGGTAGTAAAAACACTGAGTCTGCAGGTGCTGTATTCATGGTACAGAGTGCCAAAAAGTGACGACAGCGCCAGGAGGAGAAGAGAAATTGAAGTGCCGTATAAGTTTGTCACCTACACAGCTGTTGGACTTGTCAATTCTATACTGGTCAACAGATTCTTTGTTCTACTGGGGCTATTATGAACTATCACAACATGGTCTCCGTGAAATAGCCACGGATTTCGCTTAACTCAAAATCCGTGGAATAGCCACGGAATCGCTCAAATTTCTGTGAAACTGACACGGATTTCGCTACAATGCAAGTTAATGACAGTCATATCCCGTTGCTATTCCAACATACAAAGTGATTATGTACATTCACTGAGTGAATATTTAGAAAATAAAACATATATTTCTCGCTAGAAATGTGATCAAAATCCATTTTTATGCAGAAACTAAGTCAAAATATTGATTTTTCACTAAAAATGAGAGAACTGTCCGCCATGTTTTTTGTTCTGACCGCCGGGACCTTGAAAGTCACGTGACTTTGAACAAACCAATAGCCACGGGATATGACTGTCATTAATTTGCATTGTAGCGAAATCCGTGTCAGTTTCACGGAAATTTGAGCGATTCCGTGGCTATTCCACGGATTTTGAGTTAAGCAAAATCCGTGGCTATTTCACGGATTTCTGTGAGACCAGGTTGACTATCAACATGTGCATAATGATCGGAACTTAGTTAAAATGTACCTCGTATTTATTTCAGTGTGTATCAGATGACATTTTTTTTACATGTTAACTTTGTTACAAAGAGCTCCAGCTGGGAATGATTCACAAGAGTGCACTTGTAACTGAGCTGAAAGCAAATAAAAATGTTTTGCTCACGTAGCAATGAACTTTTTATGACTTCCCAGTTTGATCGTTATTTGAAGAGTGGAGTCAAGGCGGTAAAACTGTTATTGCACATGTAGATTCCCTGTGACTGGTTCAAATAGAAGAGGCTCATTCTTGTACCAGTCAGGGAAATATTATCAAAACCAGTTTAACTGAAACTTCATTTAATTGCACCTCTATTTATCCCTTAAGTTGTTTAGCTCTGCAGGTTATAACAGGCCAGGCCTGGTTATTGTGTTCAGGAGCAGTGCAGTAATGAAAGAGTTAACCTCCCTTCGCTACAGTAGAGTTTGGAGGAATGCCGGAGCACCTGTCAGACTTAATTTACAAGACAGCTTGTTATCTGGCACAGCTCACTTTTATATGGGAGCCTACTAGCTACTGCAACAGTTTCTCTTTGAATTGACAGTGAAGCATCCAGTCAAAGTCTATGTACTTGTTACCTGAAGGCCTGTCACAGTAATTACATTATTTACTAATCGATGTCAGCAAAAATGATCAAGGTCACGTCAGTTTATCATACGATGTTGCCCGCTTTACATGCATTTTCTTTTCATAAGAATGTCACATTTTAGCCAACATGATTCAAGAAAAACCAGCAGGGTTTTCCAATCACTAGAAGACTTGGCCGCCTGTTTCATGTGGAATCCTTCTCTCAAAAAAGTCTTCTGAATAACAAGTAGTTGGGTCAGACCCGGGTAGAGTAACATATTTCATATTAAGTTGTGACTTAAATACTGGGAACGTAGTGAAATGCTCAGAAAAAACACCACTTTGGTTTCAATGCACATTTCACACGTAAACATGGTTTATTAATAACAGAGGGAGCACTGCAAAAAAGGTGTCTAAAAACAAGATAAAAACACTAAATCTGAGGGAAATGATCTTGCTGCAGGGACAGATAATTTCACTTGACAAGATTTCTTTAATTAAGATTGTTAAATCTAGAAATAAGCATGTTGAACGCTTAAAGTAAGAAATTAAGTCTTAAAACAAGATAAATTAAAGCTACAAGCAGCGATGAACTGGCCCGAGCAGAGTGCACTGTGAATTATTTGTTTCTTACCAAGATAAAAAAAACTTTAGATTTAGAAGTGTTAGATAGTTTATCTTGTTTAAAGAGTTATTTCTTATTTTAGGTGTTCGACATGCTTATTTCTAGATTTAATAATTTTAACTTAAGAAATCTTGTCAAGTGAAATGATCTGTCCATGCAGCAAGATCATTTCCATCAGATTTAGTGTTTTTATCTTGTTTTTAGACACCTTTTTTGCAGTGTGATCCCCGAAAAGACTCAGTTGTTCACATGCAGGGATAGGGCGAGGTTCACTTAGTGGAAAACTGCATGAGCAAATAATCCAACAGTTTCTCAACTCACAACTGCAAGGAATGTAGGGATTTCACCATCTACAGTCCATTACGTCATTAAAAGACTCAGAGAAATCTCTGCAAGTGAAAGCCAAAAAGGACATTATAACATGGGCTCAGGAAGACTTTATCGCTGCATCTACATACTGCAAAAAAAGAAAAGTTGGGTTAACTCAAAATTTCAAGGCAACAAACTTCTATAAAATGTTAAGTTGGACAATTAAACTAAATATTTTAAGTTCTGTTTTTGAGTTTGCTCAACTCTGAATTCAGATTTTTGTCAACTCAACTGTAAGTTGTACTAACTAATAATTTTACATTGTAATAACTTTTAACCCTTACTTCTGCTAACTTCTGCAATGTGCTGAAGTGGCACGATTGTAACTCCGCTATGAAATGTTAGCTAATGTTGTGACCACAATTTTGAGTTAGCTTTGATACGCTAATGGCTACTCTTGTAGCTGTAATAAGCAGCGTCGCTAGCATCAGTTAGCCGCTAGCATCAGTTTGCCGCTTGCTTTCGCTAATGACCGAATTTCACCGCTTTCCCGCCTTTCACAACAAAGAAATAAGAGTCAGCAGAACTATTGTCCCTTGTTGTGAACCCCAACTTAAAGATATAAGTAACAACAACTCACCAACTTGTTTTTGAGCATACAACTGGCTTCCTTTGTTATGTTAACTTACATTATTGCCCTAAATATCAATAATTTATATTTCCAAGTTAAACCAACTTAAATCACTGTTTTAGGCCAAAAAATACAAGTTGGCTTTTTTGCAGTGCAGGTGCAAGTTAAGACTGGACCATGCAAAGTGAAAACCAGATATTACAACACCAAGAAATGCAGCCGACTTCTCTGAGCCCAGATTCATCCGAGATGGACTGACAAAGTGGGAAAGTGTGCTGCGGTCTGATGAGTTCACATTTGAATCTGCTTTTGGTGTCCTCCAGGCTAAAGAGGCTAAGGACCATCCAGATTGTTACCAGTGCAAAATGGTATCATGGTAACTTTTACACCTGTGAAAGCTCCATTAATGCTGAAGGGTGCGTTCAGGTTCTGGCGCAACATGCTGCCATCCAGACTAGAGCTGCAACAATTATTCGATTAATCGAACAATAAATCGATTATTAAATTAATCGTCAACTATTTTGATAATCTAATAATTGGTTTGAGCAGTTTTTTTAAAGACAATAAATCCAAATTATCTGATTTCAGCTTCTTCAATGTGAATATTTCTGGTTTATTGTTCCTTTATGACAATAAACTGAATATCTCTTTGGTTTGTGGACAAAACAAGAGATTTGAGGACGTCATCTTGTGGTTTGGGAAACACTGATTGATATTTTTCAACATTTTATTGACCAAAGAACTAATCGATAATGAAAATAATCGTTAGTATCAGCCCTAATTTCCACATATGTAACTTTATACCTCTACTCCACAACATTTTAGAGGCAATATTGTAATTTGTACTTCACTACAATCAGCTGACAGCTTAAGATTCTTTTCAGATCGAGATTTAACATAAAAACATTTACACATTTATAAACCACATACAAGTAGAGCTGCAACAATTATTCAATTAATCAAACAATAATCGATTATTAAATCAATCGCCAACTATTTTGATAATCGAATAATTGGTTTGAGCAGTTTTTTTAAAGACAAAAGTCCAAATTCTCTGATTTCAGCTTCTTCAATGTGAATATTTCTGGTTTCTTTGTTCCTTTATGACAATAAACTGAATATCTCTTTGGTTTCTGGACAAAACAAGAGATTTGAGGACGTCATCTTGTGGTTCGGGAAACACTGATTGATATTTTTCAACATTTTATTGACCAAACAACTAATCGATGAATCGTTTAAATAATCAACAGATTAATCGATAATGAAAATAATCATTAGTTGCAGCCCTAATCTCTCATCGAAAATATGTGGCACATGATGAAGCAAAAAATATAACATGAGCAACTGAAGTTGTATAAAGCAAGAACGAGGAAACAATTTCACTTTCAAAACTTCAACTGTCAGTGCCAATCTTCATGTAGTTTTCTATTGAAAATGCCAAAAATTATAACAAATGATCACAGTTTTATTTACAGTTAGGACAGTGTCCCAACTTTTTTTGGACCAGAGGTTGTATTGTTTTTAGATTTTAATTCCACCGTCTGAATTCACTTAAGAATGAAAGATAATTTATCTTTGAAAGGGTATAATTGGCATACAATGTTCTTAAAATGACAATATTGTCTATGCCGATATTTTTTGGGACAATCTACCTTCGAACAAAAGCAGTAACCTTCACCTGATAAAAACACGAGCACTACAGACGATGTGTACTGCAATGAAGTTAAGTTTTGAATGTGATTTCTTTTCTGTTATACTAGGTGATGTTACAGACACAAGCAGTTATATTATTAATTTAATTATCTTGTTGAGGAAAATACTTATTTTTAAAGCTGTCAATGCAGATTCTTTGAATATTAATCAATTTAGGATGCTTATTAAACGTTATTTTGTTTTGGAAGGTTATATTGCTAACAGGAATGGTGATGTTGGACAGTATTTGGAAAGGTGGGAAAGGTTTATTGAAGTGGAAGGCTGGCATTTAACTTAACCCTTTTTTATTCTCTCTTAGGTTATCAAGTTTACTGACATACTGTATGTTTTATGTGGTAATTATGTTTGATGTTTGTTTGTGTCTTGTTTAGTTTTGATGTGTTAAGGTTCTTGTTTATTATTGTGGTTGTATTTATTTATTTGGGTTGGTTTTGTGATTGTTGTATTTTTTGTTTTGTTTTTCACTCTGTGTTTGTTTATTGGTGATTTGTGTTGTGTTTTGTTTAAATTAATTTAAAAAAAAACAAAAAAAAACACGAGCACTACAAAAGAGATTGAAAGATAGAAAGTCAAAAGTAAGAATGGCTTTATTTGATGTTTAAAGGCAAGAATATTTAGTATCAAATGAGAAAGAGTCTTTTCAGATGAAGAACCTGAGCTTGAGTTATTGTATTACATGGACGTTGGAATAGTGTTTGAACATTGTGTTTCGTATTACATCACCTATCTTTAGCCAGGACCAGAAAACATCAGATGGTACCATTCAGTGAAGTGACTCTGTGTCGGGATGATTCAGATCTTATTGAAGGCAGCCACGTCCACAGACTGAACATATTCCTCGAAGGCGGTGATGGCTTCCTCCAGCAGATCTGTTCCCACTTTATCATCCTCCACCACGCAGCCTATCTGGAGCTTCTTGATGCCGTAGCCCACCGGGACCAGCTTGGACTGCCCCCACAGCAGCCCGTCCATGCCGACGCTGCGTACGCACTCCTCCAGCTTGGCCATGTCCGTCTCGTCGTCCCAGGGCTTGACGTCAAGCAGGATGGAGGACTTGGCGACCAGGGCTGGCTTCTTGGACTTCTTGGCGGCGTACTCGGCGAGCCGCTGCTCCTTGATTCTCTCCGCCTCTGCGCTCTCGGCTTCGTCGTCTGAGCCAAATAGGTCAATGTCATCGTCGTCGCTGGCGTCGTTTGTCATATCTGGGAGGACAAACTGTTTCTGAGCTGCTGGGAGGCTGGTTCTGTCTCCCTGGAAGGACTTGATGTGGGTATACCAGCGCATGAGGTGGCACAAAGTGGAGGAGGGAGCAGAGGGGATGGCGTCGAACATCGCCGTGTCAGCCTGGGACGCCGCGAAGCCCTCCATGTAGCTTTTGTCTGCCAGAAAATCGTTAAGAGCTTTAAGGCCGGCTGCTGCGCTCATGTCGCCAAACACAGTTTTTGTGGACGCCGGGCGGGAGGACGGGGCCTGCGAGGACTCGTTCTGCGTGGGGAACTTGTGCTTGATGACTTCCTGCATGGGGACGTCGTGTGTGAGGGTGGTTTCAGCAGTGTGGCCACTGGAAGAACCAAGGCAACAAAGCAACAGGTAATGAGTCACTGAGTCTAATTACCATGCACTAACCCCAAGGCACAAGTAAACTAAATTAAGAGCAGGCATGCATGTACAAGCCCACACACAGATGCACACCATTCACAGTGAAAACACAATAGAGTCTTGTTAATTTTTAATTCTTCTGACTTGAGTAAAAACAGCCTTGTTGCTGATATAAAAAAACACAATGCCTCCACATCATGATGCTGCACAGATCGGTCCTTCAGCTTCAACATGCACTAGACAAACACACAATCTGCACTTCACTTCAACCACAAAAGCCAAACGACTTTTTTTAAAGCCTTATATATTTCTTTATGGATCTTATTGCTTTCTAGGGGGGGGGGGTCTGAGTATAAACTTTTATGCGTTTCTGAAAAAGGGTTTAAGAAGGAGAAATCACAGGAAGGGCTCGATGTCCATCTCCAGCGCTGAGCAGGGCATGGTCAGCTCAAAGCGGTTGATGACGTCCGGGTGAAGGACGCCGAGACGCCCGACGCTCTTTCCACGGACGAAGATCTCTGCGCAGCGACCGGGGAAAAAGGTGGAATCTAAGAGAACAAGCAGAAGAAAATATATAACAAGTGAATTATTACTTAAAATGAGAAGACAGTTCCAAGTGGATTTTAGGGTTTTATCAGGGATGAGCAACTGGAGGCCGCAAACACACCCTCACTTGAAGTGGCCCCTCAGTACAACTACATGAATTTGAGCATGAAATCTTAAAAGTGCAGTGTAAAAATGCACAAAATTACTTCTTGCAATTAATGTTGGTCTGCTGTTCTTGCAAGTAGTTATTTTTTATTTGCTTCAAACTTTTTGTATTCCTATTTATACTGTTATACATGCATTTGAACATGAAATATGTTAAGTTACTGCACTGTAAACGTATTTAAAATTGCAGTTTCATCATATCTGGTTAAGTGCCAGTCCTATATGTGGCCCTGTGGTAGTGTTGATGAAAAATTGTGGCCCCCTCCAGCATTTAAGTTGGGGGTGTAACAGGGTGATGTTATGAAATAGGGGTGTAACATCATGATTGCCAGCTGTAATTAACTTATGGGGGATATTTTGGCTCAATATTTGTAAAACAACAAAAATTCTAAAAACATATTTATGCAAATCAGTTGTATGGATGTGAGCATGAATATTTTCCTTTCACAAAATTTTGCATCAAAAATGTAAAATAAACAGAATTTTGTGACACGTATTCAAATGAAAACTGCACGCATAGAGCCAGGGTTGGTGGTAAGAAACTGCTTGTATTCTACTGCGAGTACTTCATCAGTAAATTAAGTCCATTAAAAAGTTTGTGACAGCGATCATAACTGTACAAGATGCCTCCTTTCATACTGTCTCTACCTGTCAGTTATGACTCATAACATGATTAATATGCAGTCTAATAATCAGTTATTTCTTTGTGAGACCAAAGAACATGAATAAACACATCAGAAGCATTAAAGTAGGGCTGCACGATTATGGCCAAAATGATAATCACAATTATTTTGATCAATATTGTAATCACGATCATTCATCATGTTAGGGAAAACATCTGTATTTTTATTGCACTACTTTTAAACAAACAATAGGAACAGTTTATAGTGTCTGGTGCTTGTTGTAAACAAACAGAGATCGCTAAGTGAACTCCTCCTGTAGCAGCAGCACATACACACTGTACTGCTACAGAGCTAACTGTTAGCCTGTTAGCAATTTGCAGACTGGTCGATAAGGGGTTAACATCCCCTCCGGCTTTGCAGCTAGGAGAGACTGCTGCAGGAGGACTGTGCCGATTCGACTCCTTCTTACTCTTCTTAATGAGTCGCCGCCCCCTGCAGCTCGTTAAAAAGAGCAAGAACGAGTCTCCAATAACACCAGAAAAATAGTCGCTAAGGGGGTCTGAAAAGTCACTAAATATAGCAACAAAATCGCTAAGTTGGCTACACTGCTTCGCCGGCTTTTACAAATGACGTGTGTTGTTGTGGCGTCGAGTACTACGTCACATCCTGCTTAGCGTTCTATCCAATCAGCAACCAGGCTTTTTTCAGGGGAGAAAAACGGCCCCGCCCCCTGGTGGTTGGTGGTCTACTGGTGTAGAAAGTGCTTGATTAGATCAATAGTATCACCGACGATCAGGTTAATTTAATCGTGGCGGCCAAAATTGTGATCACGATTCAAATTCAATTAATTGTGCGGCCCTACCGTATTTTCCGGACTATAAGTCGCAGTTTTTTTTCATAGTTTGGCCGGGGGTGCGACTTATACTCTGGAGCAACTTATGTGTGAAATTATTAACACATTATTACCGGTATATCATTTCACGTTATTTTCACACTAAACCGCAAGAGGGCGCTCTAGGCCGAGTATGAGGATGAGTCTTATGTAAGCGACGTAGAAGAAGAAGCGCCGCATCTTCTACCTCCGGAGTTAGCGGAGTTGTTTAAAAGTGACACAGAGGATGAAGATTTCATTGGATTTTAGTTATTTAGAGTGACATGGATGGTTTGGTAAACTTCTTAGCATGTTATTTATGCTATAGTTCTGTATCTGAATAACTCTTAATATGTTATGTTAACATTTTTTTTAAATTGCCTTTCAAGATGACATGTCTGTTCTTGGTGTTGGATTTTATCAAATAAATTTCCCCCAAAAATGCGACTTCTACTCCAGTGCGACTTATATATGTTTTCTCCTTCTTTATTATGCATTTTATGGCTGGTGCGACTTGTACTCCGGAGCGACTTATAGTCCGGAAAATACGGTACATTAAAGTGCTTCTGATTTCCCATGTTGGTCCTGATGATACAGGAGGACAATCCCCTGAACTGTCTGTATAACTTCTGGTTTAGTCCTTTTGGTTTGTTTGTAAAAAAGTCAGTGTGAGCAGGAACCAGACCACAAAATACAATGCAGCAATGAAGCTTCATCTTCTTTGCTTGGTCAGGATCAAACGAGCCAAGCCACAGGTGTGAAAGCCCCCTCAGTGGAGAACGCCTACTACACCTGTCACTGACTTCGCCTTTTTGTTGTTTCCTTTTCTTTTAAAACAACAATTATCATCTCAACAAGCATGTTTGCAATCTGTTTGTATCCTGGCAAACACTTTTTGACCAGTGTGTTACTATCTAACAAGCCATCTGTTTGATCTGCATGCTTCTTGGATCATGTTTCTGCCACCATACACTTTGAACATGCACACTTTATATGGATTTGCACTTGCGGATGCATTCATTCTTCCAGCCAACATCCTTTCTGTCGAGCCTTAAGTGCTTTTTGCACATCATATATCAGAGATCATGAGTCAATCACGCAGTGTGGGCGGCACTGAGCTGCCTTTCTTCTTCCTTGATTTTCTCCTGATAATCATGTGCTCACCCACATTGGTTTTTAATGATCTGTGGTTGTCAGTGTTCATGAATTCATTCCAAACAAACTTAAAAACAGGCATCTTTTCCTGTGCATCCTGTGATTCTTTCAGAAAAGAAAAACAGAGTGTGTGTGTGTGTGTGTGTGTGTGTGTGTGTGTGGCAGCTAGATTGCAGTTGTTTAATATAAATCATTGACAGAGCCGCAAAATGAACACAGTTTATGTGGAAAATGCCACAGGTCATAACTCCAAACCAACTACCTCCGCAGGCCATTTGACCATAATTAGATTTTCTGTGTCAGCCACTTTCTCACACACATTTATTTCTCCTTGTGATTAAAATCTGATGGTTCTGTTTGTATCAGTGTCGAGAGTGAAGGTCACTTCAGTCCAGACGGAAGGGAAAAAAATCCTCCATCGTCAACGTGACAGGGCCACTTTGTTAGAAAAAAAAAAAAAAAAACACAGACAAGTCCATCTTTCTGTCTGTTTGCATGTCAGAGATTTAACAAGATACAGGGGTTGCCATGACAACAGCCCCACACACACACAGAGACATGGCATTCTCCCATAGTGCACTGCTTCTTCCCACGCTGCCTTGCTAATGGGTTCCAGAGCCCACTGCTTAGATGTTCACTCATCACTATGGATGAAGGCTTACAAAACACATGGGCTGGACTTTCAAACGTGTGTGTGTGTGTGTGTGTGTGTGTGTGTGTGTGTGTGTGAGTGTGTGAGTGAGAGAGAGAAGGCAACTGAAGCAGGGAATTTCTTCCCATCGTCTGTTCTGTGTCTGTTAGGTGTATTAAAAAAAATAGAAAATCAAAAAAAACGGTGGAAATGTGCTTGCGTCGGTTCACACGTCATCTACTTGTACCATGAGCAGGATGCCATGGCAACTATATAAATAGCTCTGGTACATCTTAAATAACCAATCAGTCAATGAAAATCCTACACTTGAGCCAGGCCACTTTCCGCCCACTCTGCTCCAACTTTCAGCAAAAGCTCTCAGCTGAAAGGAGAGTTAGACGGCAGCGTCAAATAACCAATATAACTGGCTGATGTTGAGCATTTAGTACTATTTTAGAAAAACTGGACAAGTAATTCACACAGGTTCTCTTCGTGGAGTGATGAAAACCTGCTTTTGAAAGAGTGCCTCTTGTTGCATTACAGTGGGGCTTCCACACTAAACTTGATTACAAGTATCAGTGACTTTCATGGATGATTAGAAAGGGTTCAATGTTGAGTTTTAGGGTATGCAAGGCTGGTTTTCATGCGGAAAAATCGATATTTATTTGTGAAAATGTTGAAATGTGATGAAAGTCATCACAATTTGAACTGAAGTTGTCATGACGTAAAAAGAGCTTCACATCAACCTTTCGGGATATTGTAATTCAAGTGGTCTGAGAGAAAAAAGACACAGAGAGAGAGAGAGAGAGAGAGAGAGAGAGAGAGAGAGAGAGAGAGAGAGAGAGAGAGAGAGAGACATTCCTATTGGCTGATGTACAAATGATGATGCATGTGCACATCCCTCATCCCTTATTCAATGGCAAAAACAAAAAAAAAAATCAGACTGAAAAAAAGTTGCTATTTCAACACTGCAAGCAATCCCAAGAAAGGAAGACGGCTTTTAAAAGAGAATTTAAAAGAGTCTCACAATAAACGCAATTTAACATGTCAGTATCGCTACTGCTAATAGAAAAACCTGCTAACCTTACCCCAAGACGTAAAGGTGTGGCTAACGAAAGGTAATGTTTATGTAGCAAGCGAGAGCCTTAAATCACAGTCTGTCATCTCAAAGGGCTTTATAGTCCCACAAGTTAGCAAAGAAAAAAGCGGCTTGGCATCTTGATCTCAAGTCTCAATCGGAATGAATGACCAGTGACTTGTACGAGCACAGGTTATTGTATGAAGTGCATGTATATGCCCCAAGTCGTCTGGTGGGAAAGGATTAGCACAGAGAGGGAAGAGCTGCTGGGGGATATATTTTTAAATGTGATATGGAATTAGACGATATTGCGTATATCTATATAGTTTAAAAAATATATATATTTTATATATAAATGTGCCCTTATTAGGGTTTGTTATATTTAGTTATTTTGTAATGTTCATTATTCTTTTCTCATATGAATATATTTATTTCCGAAAAAGATTGGCTATTTTTATTTAATAAATAATAATAATAAAAAAAAAAAATTATTTAAATGTGCACTTAATGGAGCTTTGATTTTTTTAAAAAGGTACTCCTGTTATAAAGTATTTATGTTCACTTAAATAAACGGTTTCAATAAAACTACTTGTGACATGTCATATTTGACTTTGACTGAACATTTGCTCTCACTTTGCGATAAAAATATCGGGATATATATATGTTCAGCCTAAATATATCGGGATATGACTTTTGGTCCATATCGCCCAGCCCTAGGTCAAGGGCTAGATTTTGAAGTTCTTGCTTTTTTTTTAGAGCATCTATGATTAAAGATGTAGATATGGTAAAGACCAAAAACAGAGTAAAGACAGAGAATATTGGACATCAGGTGGACAGTAGTCTTCCATATCAAGACCTGTCTCCACAGCACTGTGTCAGTGCTGAAGACAGATGTGGCTGCACACAGCTATACAGTAACTCTAACAGTTTGACAGACAGGGTCATAAAAATTCTATTAATCTATTATTACCCATCATTTTAAATTTAATTTGATAAAAATGTAATAAGACATATTTAATAGCATTTAATATCCTTTTTTATTTTCAATATACTGAACAAGCTATAAATTATGCAGTTTTCAGGGTGCAGAGAGAAAAGACACTCCGATCCTGCGGTTGCTTTGCACGTCAACACCAAAACGTTTGAAAGAAATGAACAGAAAAAGGTAATCGAGGATGAAGGACAAGCTTTCATCCTCCAAAGCACCAATGCCTTTCTCACCTCACAATCAATGTGCTTTTTAAAAGAAGCTTTGGACACTCAGCTGCCAGCTAGGGGTGTGCCATATCGTATCATTCGCAATAATATCGCTAAATTTTTTTTTTATGGTTAAAAAAATGCATATCATGATGTTGGCAACATTCCTACTTCTTGATGTAGTGGTTAAAGTTGTTTTAATCACAAAAAGCTACTTACTCCCTGTCGCTAAACACATGCAGCTTTCAAAATAAGAGCACAGTGTGTTAAGAGAATCCACCACAGAACTTACAAGAAGACTGTCAAAATAAGATGCCTTAAATAAAACATACAAGAACCTTTATTCTCCTTTACATTAAAATATGCCCCCGGAACCCCTAAATGGTTATTTTTATTATTTGCTCATACTCAAGAGTCAAGAGTAAACTTTTTTTGTATTTGGCAACTGTTGAGATTTGCACCTCACACTACATTTTAGATTTTTAATTATTAAATACAGACCAAAAAAAACATATTTTCTATATCTTTTTAAGTATTTCATAATATCGTGAAGAATATCGTTATCGCAAAAATAGCCTGAAATATCATGATATTCTTTTAGGGCCATATCGCCCACCCCTACTGCCAGCATATATTGCAATTGTAGAATATAGGGCTGCAACTAATGACTATTGTCATTATCGATTAAACTGTTGATTATTTGAACAATTAATTGATTAGTTGTTTGGTCAATAAAATGTTGAAAAATATCAATCAGTGTTTCCCAAACCACAAGATGACGTCCTCAAATCTCTCTCTCCAGTTTATTGTCATAAAGGAACAAAGAAACCAGAAATATTCACATCGAAGAAGCTGAAATCCAAGAATTTGGACTTATTGTCTTTAAAAAAACTGCTCAAACCAATTATTCGATTATCAAAATAGTAGACGATTAATTTAATAATTGATTATTGTTTGATTAACTGTTGCAGATCTAGTAGAATACAAGATTCACAAAGCTTTGTTTTTCACATAGTTAAAATTGTCTTTTGTCTCCGTTTTGGAGGTTATTGGCTCCAAAACATCATACATACATAACATTAAAAAAGATCAACAACAGTAGCTGTGCCTCTAGCTAATGTCAGCTGCCACACTGAGTGAGCTTGGCACTCCTGCTGCGTCTCCTCAGACAGAAAGCTCAGAGGAACGTTACGTCAGAGACACTTCTTTGGTTACACTCCACAAACGCACAGAGCCGACCCATGCAGTAGCTGAAGCCAGCCTGACAATGAGGTCAAAGTTCTGATAGATAGCGACATCTGCTATAAGCTATAGCGGAGAGAGCAGAAAGGGAGGGAAATGCTGTCTGAAATAGGCGACCAATGGAAAGCTGATACTAGGGCTGGGCGATATGGCCCTAAAAGAATATCACGATATTTCAGGCTATTTTTGCGATAACAATATTCTTGACGATATTAGAAAATACTTAAAAAGATATAGAAAATATTATTTTTTTTAGTCTGTATAAATAAATAAAAAATCTAAAATGTAGTTTGAAGTGCAAATCTCAACAGTTGCCAAATACAAAAAATTTACTCTTGACTCTTGAGTATGAGCAAATAATAAAAATAACCATTTAGGGGTTCCGGGGGCATATTTGAATGACATTTTGTAAAGGAGAATAAAGGTTCTTGCATGTTTTATTTAAGGCATCTTATTTTGACAGTCTTCTTGTAAGTTCTGTGGTGGATTCTGTTAACACACTGTGCTCTTATTTTGAAAAGCTGCATGTGTTTAGCGACAGAGAGTAAGTAGCTTTTTGTGATTAAAACAACTTTAACCACTACATCAAGAAGTAGGAACGTTGCCAATATCGTGATATGCATTTTTTTTAACCATAAAAAAAATATACCGATATTATCATGAACGATACGATATGGCACACCCCTAGCTGATACCCACATCTACATCTGGAGAGTCAGACTAGGTGAACAGAAACCAACTCCGGATGAATGATAATGTTTCTCTGTAACTGGATGCATGACTAAAAACTAAAAAGCCGACATGTCGGTGCTCCGTTCAGATATTTCAGCTGCCCCCAAGTGGTCAATCACTAAAGAGAAAAGAGCCACACTAACATGGCCTCTTTCCTGACAAAGAAAGCATAGGCCAAGACTTTGCATTGGACACAGTTGTTAAGTGAAACACAGGCATCTGTCTCTTAAGTGGTTTCTTCCTCCACTTGTGATCCCCTGACTCGTTATTTCATCCTTTCCTCCCGCTGAGTGGAGGAAACTCAGCTGACATGTATCCCCTGAGCCCCTCACTCTGTCTGTGATGGGGAGTCAGCCGCAGTGCTGCTTGGCCCTGCTGATCGACACATCCTGACGGTGTGTGTCTGCGCCAGGTGAGCTCTTAAGACCGGGTCATGACCTCGTAATGGGGTTAAGGACACGCTGACGTGTGTGTGTGGGGGGGAGGGGTTTAATGGTGCATATAGTTGGAAAAAAAAAAAGCAAACTGAGTGGGAGTGAGTGTCCAGTGCGTGCATTAGTGCATACTGTAATAGCATGTCCATTTCGCTTCTCTTTTAAGTGTGTGTCCATCAGATGGACAGTCTGGCACATACAACACCTGGCTATGCTGCCCCCCCCCCCCTCCCCTGAAGTCTATTCATGTTGTGAAAATGTATCATGCCATGTTCCTGAGGTTTTTTTCATGCTTTTTTCCTCCTTTCCTCTCCTCATGTGTGCTGTATTTCCCTCTCTTCATACCCTGTCTTCCTGTCCTGTCTACTTTGTGATATTGTTTGTGGGTGTTTTATGCGTTCTGGACGGGTTGATGGCTCAATTTTGTTGTACTTGTACTTGTTACTCTGTGCAATGACAATAAAGGGTTCATTCATTTTCAACACCCACCTACGGGTGCTTAGTCTCAGTCTGGCTGCTCGCCACTGCAGTGGCTGACGTGACTCCCATGCACTCTGCCACACTGCAGACTTTACACGCTCCCATACCTTTTCTTGCTTATGCCTCCAGCCGTCGCGGTCACCCCCCCCCCCCCCCCCCCCCCCCCCCACCACCCTCCCCCTCATATCATCTCATATCCGCTCCCCTGTCAGCCTTCCCTTCTCCTTGCTGCTCTCATTCACTGATACTTGAGCCCATTGATTTGCAGTCTGAATGGGCCAACAGAGTAGACATCCTGCAGTGTGACCTTGGAGCAAGGAGGGAGCTAAACGAGGTGGTATGGAAAGACGAAGGACTGAGCGAGGAATACAAAACTCAAAATGATGTATGAGAGTCTCTCTGGGAAAACGGGCGTCTTTGCAATGCTGCTCCCTTCACCTTTCTGATTACTAATCTCACAGGGAAGGATCAGATGCATCGGAAAGATGAAGCACAACTGAGTCGTACAAGGCTTATTGTTCCAGTCACATGTCACAGCTGGTTAATGCAAGTCTGCTGTGACAAAGAAAAATTAACTCTCCCTCTACAGTTTACAGGATTGTTGTTCTCCATTAGCGTGCAAACACAGCCTTGGAGAGTAAAGCTCTTCTGATGCAACATCACCGACCGAGCCATCTCAATCATCTCACGAGAGAAACCTCACTCTTACTCAAATGCATTTCATCATTAGAGACATAGCGAAGTTGTCTAAAATGACTTCTTGGCCCGTATGATAACTTTGATTTTTATTGAGGAGAATATTGTACGTCAATGCTTTTTGGTTTCCGTGTTCGACTGAACTGAGTTATCCTGATTTATTGCGGTAAGGTGACGTCATTGGTCATTTTGGAGGTAGTAGATAAGAGAAACTAAGGCCCCGTTCACACGAGGACGGTCTGAACAGAAGACGCAAAAGAGGCGTCACGTCTTCACTTTTTATTCCTCGTTTAGACGAGCATTTTCGGGAGGAAATCTGCGTGCACACGGTGACGCAAAACTATGTGAAATTCGATTGTATGCAGCCAGGCGGCATCACTTAAAGCGATAAGAGCATCTTTGGGCATGCAGAAGTTTTCACGCCACACATTTTCATCAGCTACTCCTTCCACAAAGTTCTCCACCATCACTAGATCTCCCAGGTCTCGTTCACAGCCGTCTGGCTCGCCTCCAACGAATTGCTGCATCCAAAATGTGATAGAGGTAATTCCAGATCCTTCTCTGTTCACTAATACTATCTGTACATATCCTGTACATTTGGTGGAAAGACTCCTGTAAGTTTATTAGAGCTGCCAGAGCAGCTTGAAGGTCTGATGGCATGTATGTGACGTAAACACATACGTGACGTGAGCAGATCTGAGCAGAGTTTTGCGTCTTGGCGTGTAGACGACACGCTACGGCGGAGCGTATTTAACTTTTCCACTTTGGAGGGTGGTTTCAGATTTTTGCGTCTTTAAGCCCCCAAAACGCCGTCACCGTCTAAACGAAAGGCACTTCCGATAAAATATTTTGTTGTTTTCACCCGCGAGCGTCCTCGTGTAAACGGGGCCTAAATTGAATAGAGAGAACTTTGGTTCAGAGGGGATAAAAAGCACATTTCCCACAGTGGGCTTTTAAGTCAGAGCCTGTTTAGAGCCCAAGTAACACCTGTCTTGTATCTCACTGCTATAGTATAAATTAATTTCCACCTTCACTGAGTTAAATCTTCTCACCAGCTTTAGTCCTGACCATAAATACAAAATATTTAATTTAGATATTTGTTTTCATAATACCTGTTGTGTTTATGAAAACACCTCAAAAAACAGAATTATATTCTGTATACTAAATGCTAGGGGGAATTGATATTTTTCCACAGTCTAGAACGGCCTGGATTGATGCATCAAAATCAGTGGAGACAGAGGGTAAAAAGAGAAGTTGTCACTTGGTCAAATGTCTTATCAGTGGGTAGAACACACGCGCAGTAAAATCTGGTCTAAACTTGCCGAAAGGCACAATAGGTGCCGCACATTATATGAAAAAACTTTGTTGGCCCCATGATTTTTCATTGTTTTACTCTCCTTGGTGGAAAACCAGGCCAAACAAGAGAAAATGGCTCAATCTGGTGGAAAATGGTAAAAACTACACACATGATGGCATGGCTCTGATTGAAAGGCTGATATGATAGAATACACGATTGCTGGAATAAAAATTGTAGTTCTGATGGGTTTCAGTGGGGAAAAGTTTGTCCTTAACCCATTGACGCCGGGAAAGCATTACCGCATTTCTACCATTAAAACCGGGAGCGCTGTTGCGTCACTCTACCATTAAGGCCGGGACAGCGGATATGTCATTTTGTAGTATTTGTATTTTTTCTGTTTATGTCTTATATTACTTTATGCGTCGTTGAGTACCCTGAAAAGTGCAATATATGAAATGTATTATTATTATTTATTATTATTATTATTATGATAATTATTATTATTATTTTTTATTATAGTAGGCTAATGAGAACTACGTCTTGTTCTTCCAGTGGTCATATCATGTTTGCATCTTGCTAATGGGCATGTATTAGTATTATGCATAGCATTTTTTATTCAGTCAAATGTAACATTTGCCGATTTTGTTGATTTTTTTAAAAACTTTATTGAAGGTTTGGACAAATAAACTCAACTTCGTATGAAAGCCATGGGTATAAGCTCTCAAATACTTTTTGAATTTCATTTTTATCTGCTACAGCGGCTGAAAAATATATTATTTAGTAGGTGTTGAATTTCCAGAAAAACTTCAGGTTTTAGGGGGTCATTTGAAAATTGCCCAGAGGTTTTCCAGGCATTTTTTTCCAGGCGCTTTAGGCCTTAATGGGTTAAGGTCCTGAGTGGCGGCACAGTTTATTAGAGACTTATCATATGCATGTCATCTGCATTAACACAGCCAAAATGAAAGCTTGTTCCAAAACAAGTGAACCTGGGGCTGGATTTAACATGCTAGCGAGCACCACAGACAGGATTCAAGCACTACTGGTGTCATTGAGCAAAGCATGAAGGATCATCTTTGAATGTTTACAAACCGCAAAAAAAAAAACATTTTCCAACATTGTTATAAAAATGATGTTGTGCCGTCTAATCAGTGATCTATATAAAGGGATTTTTATCCTCATTTCTGTAAATTCCACAATGTTGATGCTGTGTTTTAAATAAAAATAAATAAAATTCCACAATTCCATGTGTTTCTTACATAACGGAAATCATAAGGCCCTACGTTCGTCTACTGCAATTTCTTGCCACTTATCAGCTGACATAAACAGCAATGCATTATACATCTGCAATAAGCCAATACCGTCATACTGATCAGGGTAACTTGTTATAATATACTGAAGCAGATCGAGCCACAAAAGTGATGGTAATAGTTTCAAGATTTAAAGTGCATGAGAAACTGTATTAAAGTATGCACTGACTCCTCCCTAGATCCAATTTAAACTCTAAATGTGTACCCAATGTCGCAAGTTAATTTTGAGTTCAATAACAACATCACTGCCATGGAAACTGTCCTATAATAAACTACATGACACCAGGTTAACAAACAGCAATGGAACCGCTGCTTATCATAGACTGGATTTACATAATCTCTATAAAACCTGCCTTTTAAACTCACGTGACCCAGATTTATTTGTTCACCAGCTTGTTCTTAATGACGGGGGTTAAAATCCCCAGGATTTTCTCCTCCCTGTATAAATCCAGCCTCGAGATATTTACCGCCAACAGCAGCTCTTAAGTATATTCTTATAGAGCTGATTGTTGGTTTCCACCCCCCCTCTCCCTGTTCAGGCCTCCTACCGTCTGCAGCCTGGATGTGGTAGCCGTCCCCGCGGGCAGACTTCACCTCCAGCAGCTGCATGGTTCGGTCCAGCAGGCCGTGGATCACCTCAAAGCCCGGACTCTTGTTGTAGTAAACAGCACAGAAACGCCGGCTGTTCCTTGCACCGACATCTGGATGGTGAGATGAGGGAGGGAGTGACATTGGGAACAGAGTTATACCAAAGACCTGCTATTATATTAAAACATTATTAAAAACCTATTTATTCTCCTTGGCGTTCAGTCCCAGCTCGGCAAGAATCCTTGGCTTTCTTTTTTACCCTTTTATTGGTCTTTTTTATCTCTAACTCTGTTTTGGATTGAGCTTTTATTACTATTTTATTTTTTTGTTTTACTGTTTTTAGTATTTTATTGTTTTCATTGTTTTTGTTTATACCTATTTGTGTATGATTTATTCTATTTCAATAACTGTACAGCACTTTGGTCAACTGAGGTTGTTTTTAAATGTGCTCTATGAATAAACTTTGACTTGACTTATATCAATTAAATATTGGTTGTTTTGTTTTTTTTAAATATATCTGCCAGTAAGTGGCATTCCCCTTCTAGAAGAAAAAAAAATTAGGGCCAGGACTTTAACGCGTTAATTAAGATTAATTAATTACACAAAAATTAACGCATTCGAAAAATTGACGCATTTTAATCGCAATCAATCTTATTTTTCCACCGCGGAACGTTTCTCACTGGATGAGTTTCAGGTGGACCGATTATACTGGAGCACCAACTAGCGTTCATGAGTTCAGACAACCACAGTGAACATGAACCAAGAAGCTGATGAGAGCGCTTTGGTTGGTTTTAGAAATGTTCTAAATATGCTATTGCTACACTTAATGGCAAAAACTGCACTGGTCTGTTGGACTTGAACAAAAATAAACAATATTTTTGTTGCTTAAGCTAATGAATTCAGTCATTATTCAATGGTATACTAAAAATCCATGTGAAAAAAATTACTCACTCTCACTGTTCTCAGGTCAAATATTTATATGCGATTAAAATGCGATTAATTTCGATTAATTAATTACTAAGCCTCTAATTAATTAGATTAATGTTTTTAATCGAGTCCCGGCCCTAAAAAACATAAATGCTTTTTTAAAATTATTTTTGTTATGTCCTTATTGACAAATAAACTCAATGATTGTAGATGATAAGCTCCGACACTAAAATGTAATTGTTGAGGAAAAACTGTGTTTCACCAGCTTAAAGCTTGTGTGTGTTATGCAAGAGTGAATTATTTTCTCCCATCACACATGCAGACGCCTACCTTTGGTCTCATCCTTCAGCACCACGTCGGAAACCTCGAACAGTTTGAGGGGAAGGGGCATCTTCCTGTTGGCAGCGATGGTTTTCAGCAGGCCTGGCAGCAGGGTGGTGCGCGCCACCTGGGGGTGACAAACAGTACTGAAGCTGGATGCATAGCTACAATCTGTCAGAGAGGACAAGAGTGACCTCTTCTGGAGAAACACCACAACTTATCAATCATTTAGTTTCTGGTTGTTTTTTTGTTGTTGTTTTTTTTTTCCATTTTTCTAAAATATTCCTGTATTAATGTCTTTTTTGACAACTTCTTACATTTTGAAGACTTTTCCTCCCTTTTCTCATTTGTAAACATCAATTACAGCATTAATGTCATTCTAGTGAAAAAAGATTAACCTAAATAGCAAATAAGCAATTGATACAATATCAATATTTTCACACTTTTCCAGTGTTTTTGCAAAATGGCAATCTCCAAAACATTTTCTGAGCATATTGATCTGCCAACATACTAACTTGCACTGTTATGGGTTTCACCTCTATACTGACATTTAGCAAGGCAAGGTGATTTTTCACATGATCCAGAGTGTCCAAGTGCCCACTAAATGCTCAGAATAGAGTCCAACTTTATCCAAGTATGAGCAATAACAAACATAAAAAACACAAAAATGCAAGGCTACAAATACATTTTTCTAGAGCCAGAGAGAGAGCACAGGCCTTTAGATTATCATCTTTTCTCTTGAGTCACAGTGAAGTCAGATAAAAAGCCTTTTGATGCAGCCACATGATCTGGCTGCATGTTTTCTTTTAACTAAATTGTGGATGGGTCACAAATTTAATTTTGATTTTCAGATCGACTTCCCTTTAAGTCTAGAAACAACTTAAAGTTCAAACAATGCTGCAGAAGTAACAGCACTGCTTCACATTTACATCCAACATATAAAAGCAATGTCATATTTCTACAATCTCTGCTATATTCTTCTTTACCTGGAACTCAGCTGTCTTGGGGTTGGAGATATGAGCCGCTCTGGTCTCTGAGATCTTCTTTCCAAGCTTGTCTGCTATATCTTCTTGAGAGCACTACAGAAATAGAGGAGGATCAATGGTTACTGGACTGTAAAAGTAACACATTTGGAGCAGTAGTACAGCCATAAATTTAGCGATCTGACTCAGTAATGCCGGACGTACAGCGATATTTACCAAAGTCTGCAAACATCGGGCACCAGGGTTGTAACGGCATTTGCTCGTTATACATTTCACACATTTTAAAATGTGCAAGTATCAAAGACAAATTCTCTTGCTGGGTATTTTATCATAATAATAATACACAAATGCTTGTGATTCTAACTCAGTGTCAGGTAAAGAACATTAAAATGACATCCAGGCATCAGAAGTTATGAATTTACAGGTTAGATAATTAAATATATATACATAGATAAATACATGGATTACTGTAATACAAACAAAAAATAGTGTGCGGAGGAGGAGGAGTGTTTTAATTAGTTTTAAGCACTCAATTAGGGCTGCAACTAACAAGTATTTTCAATATCGATTAAGCTGTCGATTATTTAAACGATTAATCGATAAGTTGTTTGGTCAATAAAACGTTGAAAAATATCAAACAGTGTTTCCCGAACAACAAGATGACGTCCTCAGATCTCTTGTTTTGTCCACAAACCAAAGAGATATTCAGTTTATTGTCATAAAGGAACAAAGAAACCAGAAATATTCACATTGAAGAAGTTGAAATCAGACAATATGGACTTATTGTCTTTAAAAAACTGCACAAACCAATTATTCAATTATCAAAATAGTTGACGATTAATTCAATTATCGTTTACTGTTCGATTAATCGAATAATTGTTGCAGCTATAGCCTCAATCATTAATAAACACATCTGGGTGATTCTGTTGAAAGTTGCATGTTGGATGTGTTTCTATTCACACACTCCAACCACCTCAACATGTTGCAAATGGTGTACAGCTAAAAGTTTCCAGGAAGAACTCAAGGTTGCTAACTTTAATCTACACCTATGCCGTATTTCCTCAAATAGTAGCCGGGGCTTCTAGTAATAAAAAATCAGTTTGGGACCCGGCTAATAAAAGGGGCAGGCTATTATTTGAAAGAGGATTTGATAAAAAAAAGAAAATCAGAGCAGCTCTGACCGGCACTTTTTAGAGTGTTTTACACAGCGCGTTGTAGCCAGTTACCCGGATGTCGGCCATATTGGAAGTACTCAGATGTTAACAAACAATGAACAGCACGCTGAATGTTCATTTTAAGCAGGATTTAAAATGTCTAAACGACTAAAAAGCCCAGAAGAACGTGCGTAAACTGCTCGACTTTACAGAGAATGACTAGGACAGCGGGAGAAACAACCATGTTTACCTACAGTACTAACTCGTGTGGCAAAACTTCAAAATACAGGTGTTGTGTGGAAATCTGTTACCCGTCAAATGATGTTTCCTGAATGGTGTTCTCCGTAGCATCACCTCCATGGTTGGAGTTAGGATTTCAGTTTAAGGTTAGGCCTTTTAGAGAGGACTGGTTGGGGTCAGGGGTCAGGTTGGTGCAGGTTAAGGTAAGGGGGACACATATCGACGGGGGGACAGACTTTGACATAACACCGGTAAGACACCCGGCTTATAAAAGAGGCCGGCTTTTATTTACTAAAAATCTTTTTTACACCCGGTTACTAAATGAGGCCGGTCATTAATAGGGGCCTGGCTTTAAATTGAGGAAATACGGTACATATTTTGTGTGTGGCTGCATGCACCAACCTGTGATTGTCGAGTATGAATACCTGAACAGTTGCAGCACTATACGCCACCATAAACTGCTGGTCATTCCAGACTCAATAAGGCTGCAGCCTCAGGGTGAGTTTCCCTGCTTATGAATTCAACTTTTCATTTAAGAGGAAGATTGTGTTATTTCTTCCTTCAAAACATATGTGTCTTTTTCTTACTAGGGCAAAGTTGAGGGCCTCGGTGAATCCAGCAGCAGCCAGGTCGAGTCTCAGCAGCTCTGTCAGTTTATTCAGTTGGAACTGTAAACATAAGGAGCAAATACGTAAGAACACACACCGTGTTATTTGGCTACACAAACACACAAACAATCATCAGATATGCAGGAGTAAACCAGGCACCTGGTTGGCTACGGTGTAGGTGCGTGGTGTGGTGCGGGGGATGTTGTTGAATCCGTAGGCCATGGCGGCGTCCTCCATGATGTCACAGGCGTGGATGACGTCAGAGCGAGTGGGCGGGATCTCGACTTCAATCTCATCACCGACACCTGTGACTTTGGAGCGCAGACACATCTTGGTCAAGAGCTGGGCGATGGTCTCAGTTGATTCACTGTCAGGAGAAAACACAACAAACACTGCTCGTTAAAAAGGAGAACTCATCAAAAGGCTTCACTTTTTCACTATTTTATTGGCATATTTTGGCATGGAAATGTAAAGGCTGCAAGTCAGAAATCATGACAACTCTCTGACTCGAGGTTTTTATGCAGGTCGAACTCTAAGTCAGGAACAAGGTTATAATAGTTTTTTTTTCTTTTCAAATTCAGTTAGTTTTAATTGGTTTTTAGAGTGAGTTTGCTAGTTTTAAATAGTTTATATTTTTGGGAAAATGCTTAGTTTTAGTTTAGTTTTTATTAGTTTTAGTGTTAGTATTTTGTAATGGGGTATTTGTTGGGTGCCAGATTTAAAAAAGTCACAATAAATGTTTCTTTTATTTCCTTTGTCTGATCAGTCTCAGCCCCAATAAGGTTATTAAGTCCTAAAACCAGATAGATGAAATAGATTTCATATCAACCAAAAAGGTTTACGTTTGAAAAAAGTTGACAAAGATGAACATAAAGGACATTTCACTATAATTGTAGTCAGTTTTGAAACCACAAAATACAGTTTCAGTTAGTCATCGTTTTTTTTTAAAAAACTTGTTTTTATTTTTATTTCAGTTAACGAAAATGTTCTTTCAATTCTAGTTTTCGTTACTTCGTTCGTAACTATAATAACCGTGGTCAGGAACCACTTGAGCAGAATGCTTTACAAGTAGCATCAAACTCCATGTCAAACTATTCCCACCTTATTTCTGTCATATGCAATACATCACTGCTCTGATGACACATAGTCAGCTTAATAAATAAATAAATAAATAAATTAATTAATTAATTAATTAATTAATAAGCGTATTGTTTCGGGTCCCATACTACTGCTACACAGTGCTACATCTGTTGTGTGTCTTCTAATTTCTGACAGCAGGACATGGAGCGCCACAGTGTGAAATCCTTCCTTTTTTTACTTATGGGTGTTATTTTTGTGAATGAAATGTCCTCGAAGTTAAGAGTATTTGGTGATTCTGACTTGGAAAACTCCAAAGAGAAAACCTTTAAGAACAGTTAAGAGAAGTTTAACCCTTTTGCATCCCTTCAAAAAAGTTGCTCCAATGTCCTAACAGGACAAAAATGTCTGCATCAAAAACATACCTATCCAATATTTATTAATGTACATCATTTTAACCCTTTGTAGTTTACAAAACAAAAGTTTGTTTACATAATGCCTCCTTTTTTCTTTCATAAAAGTTTCTTTTTTATTATTTTTATTTTTATGTGCCGTGCCAGTCTTGTTTTTATGTGTGTGAGTGTCTATTTATTTATTTATTCGTTTATTTAACAGGGACAGTGTATGGCTCTCAGCCGTACCAGAATTAGCTACAAGCTAAATTTCATCTGTAGTCCCTGGGCAGGAACAAATAACATACAACTAACACAAACAAACAAGCTTTTCAAACAGCAACAACAAAGTTTCACACTCTGTATTTGGGATACAGCTTATTATAGAATTGTTATAGGAGCAGGTTGAAGCTCCAAAAATAACAAAACTCATACCCTTGCAAAATTCTGTGCTGTATGCATCAACACAGCCAAATGACCAAAAGATAATTACATTTAAAAATTAAAAAGCTAAAGATTTCCCTAGTGATGCACAAGGGTTTAACGCATGAAAATGTTCTTTCATGAGGCCCAATGTAATAATGCAATCAGAGAAAGTGATTAATCAAAAATGTGATAATGTTTTAGGCTGTTGTTAGTAGTGATGCTATATTGCAATATACTGAGGTGTTTCCATTATTCTCTCCCCATCTAAAAAGGTTAGGTGTACCTAATCAAACTGCTAAGTCCAAACACTTTTATGTTGATGCAAAACTTGTGACAAAAGCAAAAATTCAATCTCAAACATTCACCTGCAGGCACTGTCCATATCATTTACTTTAATCTTTTATTATTACACAGAAAAGGCTCAAATGACTCACTTGATGCCAACTTTCCGGTTGATGAACCCGCTGGACAACTTCTCCTTCCTGTAAGCCAGCTCCTAAAGTACAAACCGGCAGAGAACAACACCAGAGAATTAGGAGACAGCACAAGAAATCAATTCCACATTTAAAAAAAATAAAAGGACAAAACTAGGGCCGGGACTTTAACACGTTAAGATTAATTAATTACACAAAAATTTACGCGATTATACTGGAGCACAAACTAGCGTTCATGAGTTCAGACAACAACAAACCACAGTGAACATGAAGGAAGAAGCTGATGAGACCTTTGGTTGGCCCCGTTGATGATGGGACATTTAGTTACAAAAAACCAACGGATGGAAGCGTCGATAAGAGCATGGTTGTGTTGCTATGCAACAAGGAATTCACATATCACCGCACCGCTAGTGTGGTAGCTAGCGTGGATTGTGTTTTACTTAAAAAACCAAAGTATTATAGTTTACAGAAGGTCTACCTACCTATAGGCTACCTGAATTTATGAAATGTACTATATTTCTAATTATGCTATTGCTACACTTAATGGCAAAAATTGCACTGGCCTGTTGGACTTGAACAAAAATAAACAATATTTTTGTTGCTTAAGCTTATGTATTCAGTCATTATTCAATGGTGTACTAAAAATCCATGAGAAAAAAATTACTTCTCACTGTTCTCAGGTCAAATATTTATATGCGATTAAAAAGGTGATTAATTTTGATTAATTAATTGCAAAGCCTCTAATTAATTAGATTTTTTTTTTTTTTAATCGAGTCCCGGCCCTAGACAAAACACAAGATGAGTATATAGTGAATACAGTACTGGGTATTTGCAGAGGTTTCCGTCTGGGTACACCACCTCAGCCTCCTCCACCCTGAAAGAGCAGCAACAGCAAGAAATATCAATATCTCAGTGTAATGATTATTTATGATGGAAGTGGGTTTAAGTATTCACTTAAATATGAAGGGAATAAATCAGAATCTTGGACTGTGTTCTGCTGAGTTCAACTAACAGGAAGTTAAGAAGTAAATGAGCAAATCTTTGAATCTGAAGATAAAGCAAAAAGACTTTAAATGAGGTCAAGCCGATGCATCCGACAGCTGATGAGAAACAGCCTCGGTGACATCACTGAGCAGGGCGCGGCCAGAAGTTAACAGGTTTACAAACCACAGAGAGCAGTGCAGGAGCACTTTCTGCAACATCACGTGTGTCGTGCCTCTGAGCAAGTATTTCACAATAGCCAGAGAATGGAAAGCTAGTAGTGAAACCAGATATGTGACTTACGTGAAAGGCTGCGAGCAATACTCGCTGAACATGGTCACCATCATGTCCAACACGATCTTTGCCTGAAGAGAACAAGAGAACAAGTTAGCTTTCCATGAGAACATTGACTGAATGATATAAATAGGTTTTTCTGTTCTCTCTCTCTCAGTTGTACCTTGGTCAGGTCTGTGGCTGTGCACTCAATAAACACATTCTTTGTGTTTAGGGTGATTTTTGAATGGTCACCTGAAAGAGGAAAAAAAAAAGAAATTGCTTGATGGAAACCAAATACAGGGGATCTTGCTCAGCTGTAGCTCTCTGGTGAATGGTCATTTCGTAATTGTTTGTCAAAATCAATACATATTCACTGTATCTAGCAGATCACACATCAGCTGAGGTCATTTGGTTTACTACAGCATTATGGACCCCAAATAAACAGATTTTACTTGCCGTAAACAGATCAAAATTATGCCGAAAAACTACATTATGACGACAATTTGCACAATGTCTTCGTCAGGTCTTTCCGCAAGATAAAAACTTTTAAAATTCTTCTTTTTTGAATGGAGTTTGGAGCAATTAGAACGAACTTATTCAGGAATATGTCAATGCGAAAAGGCTTATAGGCTTATTGTCAGTCGCTCTGGACAAAGGCGTCAGCTAAATGACATGTAATGTAATAAAGTAATAGTGGCACGTGAATTTCTCAGAGTTTAAATTTTTCAACTTAATCGAATGATGCAAATATCCCATCATTCGATTTGCGCCTTTGCATTGACTTTGTATGCAGCATCCCTGAAAAATGTGCCTCGAGTGTGGAGTAAACACAGCAAAATACTATTTATTTTTTATTTTCTGAAAAATAATTTAGAGAATTGGCTGACAATGTAATTCATTGTTTGTATAAATTAAATATTATTTAATAAAGTTTAATGTTTGAGAAAGTAGTTCTCTGGGTACATTTACAGAGGTGAAAAATCGGTACATAATCCACATAAATAGGGTCTATTTTCTTTCCAGCTAAAAGAAAAAAGATGATATCTGCCGCCATATAGGTTAAAGATAAATATTCCCGCTTTAAAATCAGTAACAGCATCGGTCTCAAAAAATCCCATGGTAAGGGTGGGTCGGTATAACCAATTATTAGTATTGAGGGAAGCATTGAACATTATAAGACAGGTAAAATTCTGAAGTAACTTTGATTTTGATGACATACACACACATCACATACCCATTACAAAAAAATGTAAACTAACACTAAAACTAATAAAAACTAAACTAAAACTAAGCATTTTCAAAAAACAAAAACTAAACTAAAACTAGCAAACTCACTCTAAAAACTAACTAAAACTAACTGAATTTGAAAACAAAAATTCACAACGAAATTAAAACTAAAACTAATTAAAAATCCAAAACTATTATAACCTTGGTGCAGACAGAGACATACTCACCGTTGATGATAGGAGGCATGGACAGGACAACACCATTGCTGTCGTAGATGACGGGGTACACTGGCTTGTCTTCTATAATGTGAAGGAAATGCTTCAGGTGGCTGTCTGCCTGTAGGAGTCAGGAGAACAGCATACAGTTAGTGCTGCTCAGAAAGAGAATCTGCTCTACTAACCAACATTCAACAATCAGCTGTTAACCTTGTAGAGGCTCATGAGCTGGGTGGCGGTGTACTCTTTGGTCTGGTTGAGGGGTTTGAAGCTGATGTCTCCCGGAGCTTTGGCTGTGTATGTGAAAGGACCAGAGATGGTGTCCAGGTCATGGGTCCCGATGGCCACCAGGCTCCTCTTCCTGCATGAACAGCAATCTATCTTATTATTCAAATATTTTTATTGGCTTTTTATGCTGAAAACACATACAACACAATCAACAAGACCGCAAACAGCAGTCACAAATATATGGAATGATAATAATAATATTATAATGATAATAATAACAATAATAAAAACAACAATAACAAAACAAAAATAAATAAATAATAAAAGTAAAGAGTACAAATTGTAACCCATTACAGAGATTGTGAGTCAATTAAGTAGTAGTCTCAGTGTCCCTAGCCGGGAATTCCAAATTGAAGTAGTTCAAAAATGGCTGCCAAACATTGTAAAGGCAATCTATCTTTACAACAGCTACAAAAAAAAGGATCAGTGCACTGCAAAAAAAGGTGTGTCTAAAAACAAGATAAAAACACTAAATCTGAGGGAAATGATCTTGCTGCATGGACAGATAATTTCACTTGACAAGATTTCTTAAATTAAGATTATAAATCTAGAAATAAGCATGTTGAACTCTTAAAACAAGATAAATTATCTAAAACTTCTAAATCTAAAGTTTTTTTATCTTGATAGGAAACAAATAATTTGCAGTGCACTCTGCTCGGGCCAGTTCATCGCTGCTTGCAGCTTTAATTTATCTTGTTTTAAGAGTTTATTTCTTATTTTAAAGCGTTCAACATGCTTATTTCTAGATTTAATAATCTTAATTTAAGAAATTATCTGTCCATGCAGCAAGATCGTTTCCCATTTAGTGTTTTTATCTTGTTTTAAGACACACCTTTTTTGCAGTGTGGTGATGATGTGACCTATTTAGAGGAGAAGCCTACATTTCACTGTCAGGTTCACTGATATGAAGGAATGTCACTTCTTTTTTTGATTCCAGCTCAAAAACTCACTATATTGGCAATCTGTGAAAGTTGCCACAAATTTGTATTTGTGTTGCCGTTAAAAATCCAATTTTGGTCAGACTGTAATGACATCACTGTATATAAACTGAATATCATTTTTAAAATAATTGGCAGATTAACTGATAATAAAAATTTTAACCCTATCTCCTATAATTTCCTTAAAGTTTGCACTCTGTTGCCACTTAATTTAGACATTTGCTCTGTAACACAAGTGCCAGATGCAGTTGCTGCAATATTTCACAAACTTCTTCAAGTAGTAACTTCTTCAAGCTGGGATTTTCATTGTTTACCACGTCATTAAAATTCCAGTAAAACTCTAAACAAATCATGAATCTGCAACAGGACGTGGTAGCATTTGTGTGTTGCTTCCATTGAACTGTTCGAGGCTTGTTCATAACGTAAGTTAAGCACTGGAAGCATATTCAGGTTATTCAGGTTGAACAGTGCAGGTGTACCCAATGAAGTCACTACTCACTTAGCAGAGAGTGACAGATGCATTTCAGGTATGTGGTTGTACTAACAGCTAATCTCACCTGCAGATGTTCTGGTGAAGTTTGTCCTGCAGCTCGATAAAGCTGTCATAGCGCTCCTGTGTGAAGGTGATGTTCCTCAACACTGCTGCCACAGCGTGGGGTCGCACCGCCGCCGTCTGCACCGAACAAACATACATTAGTCAGAATAAGTGATAAAAAGTGATAAAAATTCCTAATAATAATAGCACACACACACACGCACACACTTTTTAAATAAAAATAATAAAAATTCCTAATAATAATAATATATATATATATATATATATATATATACACACACACACACACACACACACACACACACACAGTACAGGCCAAAAGTTTGGACACACCTTCTCATTCAATGCATTTTTCTTTATTTTCATGACTCTTTACATTGTAGATTCTCACTGAAGGCATCAAAACTATGAATGAACACATATGGAATTATGTACTTAACAAAAAAAGTGTGAAATAACTGAAAACATGTCTTGTATTTTAGATTCCTCAAAGTAACCACCCTTTGCTTACTAGAATATAAGACATGTTTTCAGCAGTGATTTCACACTTTTTTGTTAAGTACATAATTCCACATGTGTTCATTAATAGTTTTGATGAATTTACAATGTCAATAGTCATGAAAATAAAGGAAACGCATTGAATGAGAAGGTGTGTCCAAACTTTTGGCCTGTACTGTGTATATATATATATATATATATATATATATATACATACATATATATATATATATATATATATATATATACACACACACACATACACATATGTATTGTTTAAAATATTCAGTATTAATATTTTATTTTGTCTGTGTATGCTTTAAGATGGTATATTATGTATCTTGTAAAATTAGTATAACCAGTAAAGTTCAACACATTAAATGTAGCCGAATTTTATCTGAAACATAATACATTATAGTAAAACTGTGACAGGGAACATTTTATTGTACAATTACTGCTTTTACTTTTAAGGCTATTTATAGGCTACTATAAATACTGATATACTTTAAAGTCAGGACTTTTACTTGTAGTAAACGTTTGCCGCCGTCTGCACGGAACAAATATACATTAGAATAAGTGGTAGCTTCAGGGCACAAACCGCCATTAAACTTTGAATGTTACCACCCACCTCCTTTGTAATAATCAGCCTCTGAGGCTCCCCACTGGCTGGGCTGACACGTCTGTAGCGAGGTGCCTCCAACCTGCAAAACAAATACAACCTCTATAGCAACAGTGAAGCAAGTGTGCATGCACTACACCCACAATGGAGAAGGCAGCTTGTATTTAAGCAAACCTGACACAATCGAAACCCCCACCCAAATGGCGCAAACTTTCAGTCATTCACGGAGCACAATTTGCATCTTTGCATTGACTTTGTATTTAACAGTACTGCAAAAATGTGCTCCTTAACACATTATCCATCATGCTAACTTTGCTTAGACTGCAGCAGCCACAGCAGTATTTAAGCTCTGTCATACAGGACACCACTCACTTATTCTTGAAGACCTGCAGTCCACGGACCAGCCCCTCCAGACACAGCAGGTCATAGCGGTTAGCTGGTACATCGATCTTGTACAGGATGACCTCAGACGCTCCTGATGCTTTGGAGTCCCCCTGCTCTCGGCTGATTAACTCCTTCTCCGAGGTCTGAAACGGGGTCAGAACCGTGTCCATGGTTACATGTCAAAGCTCAGTGGATGTTTTGGACACAAATATACAAGGGTGGTTGACGTAAAAAATGTGAAAAACAGAATAATTCAAAAAATACATGTCAAATGACATATAATTATATTCCCTTATATGTGAATAATTCAAAACTGAATGTGTCCATTTCTAATTCTTCATATATTTAGCCTATTATTAACTTTTGGTGTGGTAGTCCTAAAATGTGTCCACCGGTGCAACAAAATAAAGAATGTCATTATTTAATTCAGAGAATGTTGGACAGATAAGAAAGATAAGCCCAAGGCATATTAGTTATGAATATTTTTATCAATTTACATTATTTTCAATGATCAATCAATGTAAATTGATAAAAATATTCAGATAAATACTTAAACTGCGTTGCACCAAAGGACTACCTTAAGACGACCAGTTCCAACACTGCACGGAAATAGTAATATTATGAAAATATTTGAGACAGAACTGATCTTGTGTGCAGTCCACCTGCTCCAGAGATTCTTCTGTCCTTCCTGATTCTGGAAGGACCCCTCTCAGTAATGGGGTGGTCACATTAATGCCTGTTTTATATCGACATAATGGCGTTGCTCCAGGAGGACACCAGTTTTGCGGACAAAATGTAATGTGTCATAATAACTCTACATAGGGACCTTAACACTTATATCCTCTAGATGCATTAAGTAAACACTCGTATGACATGCGTTCAAGTATTTTAATGTATTTAGATTATTTTTTCATTAAATTACAGTTGTTTTAAGATAAGTAATGCTACCTAGGACAGTTGCACCGGTGGACAAATGTCATGTTCAAAACAGAATATTTGCATAGTTGAAGAACGATACTCATTGTTTGCAGATGGATTAGATGTAGAAGAATGAACTGCATATTAAAACATTAATTTTAATGAAATATTATCAAATTTTAGTAATATTTTTCACTGGGAACACAAAAATTGAGCGTCATGTGAACCACCCACAAGCAGAGCTTTCTCACATCGGCCAATGTGACTCATTAAACACAGGTGTAAGGGATTATGAGGATACTCACAATTTCATCCAGCTCCAGCCCAAATTCAAAGCACAGCTCGTCAAACTCTTCATCAGCTAAAACAAAAACAAAAAACAGATTTTAAGATTAAAGAATAAAGAATAGAGTTTAAAATCATTCATCATGAAGCATGATGGTGTGCCATGGAATCTTGTGACAACCATACACTATCAATGCAGTATTGCAGCTTCGTAGAGGCTTCTAAAAATTAATGTTGTATATACATGTACGGTTTGTGGCAGTAAAAAAGGATGCAGTTTCATTAAATTTAGGCTACAAACGTCAACGTTACTACTGGAAGTGACATAATTACATAAAACCATGGGGCACGCCTCAGAAATTATTCAAACAAGTTATTAAATTCACAAGTATTACATTCATTATTACATTCATACAGTCCATTCCCTACTCACAAATTTAAATAGTGCATTCTCAAATGATACTTGAAATATATTTTGCTATTCAGCTTATGTATATTAAGTACATTATGACCTATTAGCATTATGGGTAGGTTTCATTTAGACTCAGTAGGCTGTTTCATCTTCATAGTAAGGCTCAAAATAAGGTATGCGGCTCCATTATGATATTTTTCTCTTTTTTTGGTCAACAATGGCTCTTCAGTTAGTAAAGGTTGCCGACCCCTGCTATAGGTTATATTTAAGTAGCCAGCGGGTCCTATCCTCTCCTGCGGGTCCTGAATGTGATATGCAAGGTGTGTCCAGATAAAAATGTCATGGTTTCCCCTCACTTATATACAATAAATATTTAATAAACTTATTAACTTAATAAAAATAAATACACATTTGTTTAAAATGTATAATTTAACAGAATATAATCAAATATAATGTTTTTTAACAATGTATAAAGAACAAAATCGGAATGAAAATTGATGAGAAAAAAATGGTTAGATGTTAAAGTAATAATAGAATCACTTGCATTAAAATATGTGTATATTTTAATAAAATATATTTTGGTGATACCTGCTGCCCTTGAGCATATTTAAGTGCTTGCCAAAGAAAAAGAAAAAAATGTTGTTGTTTTTTTTATTTAAAAATGTGTTAGGGTAATGCATTTTGCTCACAGTGCCTCTAAAAATGTCATAAAATACCTTAAAATTTTTTAAATAGATTATACATTCATATTAAACAGTGACTTTAGATTGTATATGTTATAAAGGGTCAAAGTAAATGTGTATTCAATGCTCTTGGATGGATGGATGGATGGATGGATGGATGGATGAATTGAATTGAATTTATTTTATTTGATAGGGACAATGCAGTTAGCATAGATACAGGACATGCATCTGATGTGCTGCATACAGAGATATAGCTTCAGCTAATTTTCAACTCCCGTCCCTAGTTGGGCTTTTACAACTACATACAAAATCACAGTACTATAAAAATCCAATATACAATTACACCATCTACAAAATAGAATAAAATTACAAACAATTACAATATACATTTACCCTGAGAAAAATAAATAAATAAATAAAATAAACCCTGTATAAATATAGCTTAGAGTTTAAAATCATCATAAATCTATACAACAATAAGGAGAAAAGAAAGAAATAACAGAGAAAAAGAAAGAAAAAAAAAAGAAAAGGTGGATGGAAGGATGGACATTTCAATGTGGCTTCTAATGCATTTAATGTCAATTGTAATGTCTTGTTGTAGCCAATTTTTCATGTGTTTTACGCCTCTGTGAAGCACTTGGGATGACCTTGTGTATGAATGGTGCTACAGAAGTGAATTTGCCTTGCTTTGCCTTACAGAAACAGCTTTCAATAGCTTTTTCAATATATTTAAGGACCCTGCGGGTCCTGAATGCGCCTGCTCAGATTTAAATGACAGAAGCCGGGGGAAATGATGCAATCACGTTGACATCCGATTCAGAGATTTTTACATTATTTTCTCACTGCCACAAATATCAGCAGACATGAGTTCATAGTTAGACAGAGTTAGAGAGAATTGTCTTTAAAATAAATGTATTGTGTCAGTTAAAAGCCGGATAAGTGACGTTATGTTAGCAGCTGCTGCGATGCTAACTGTCAGGCTAACGGTTTCACACACTCTTCTGACTTCCTGCGTCTTTTAGAGCAAAAACAACATTTAATAACCAGGCAGATAATGTGTCCATTACTTGAATATGTTGTAGACATGACTTACTGTATGTTCTGCCCAAAGCTTTGAAGAGAAGATCCCTTTTTACTCCAACAGTCGGCATGCTGGCTGCTAATCCTCCTCACCACAGTGGAAAAGGACCCCAGCAGCCGGCTGCGCCTGTCTTGGCCGCTGCCTGAGTGAAATAATCCAGTCACATTAGAAACCAATGTGATTAATTCCATTAGAAAAATTGTCTATTGTCCTAACAGAGCCACATATAACATATTACAGACAATAAGCGTTTCTTTTTTTTCATGGTTTATTAAGAGAAGTACATTTCTGCATAATATATAGATAAGAAAGAGTCCCAAAGCATAGATAATCCTTCATTTATTTATTTTGTGTGCTTGCTTGCAAAAGCACAACGAATTTAGGTCGCAAAAAATCGTATTCTGTAGACAGAAGTAATAACACACCGATCCCGATCAAACCGCACGTTTTGATATGTAATTTGTCCTGCAACTCTTCAAGTTGTAGGACTAGTAGCGGGACGAAATTGCGTCCATTTGTCCTAGATACTTGTTTGAGGTGTCAAACAATCAAAATTTCTTTAGAAATTTTCTAGTTTTTTATTATTTTTCTTTTTGTTTAGTTTTGTATCAAAATATATTTTAGCTGATATATAAATAATCCAAATAGTGGGAAAATACACACACTGTAAATAAAAATAATAAAAACTCCTAATAATAATAATAGTACACACACACACACACACTTTTTTTAATAAAAATAATAAAAATTCCTAATAATAATTTATATATATATATATATATATATATATATATATATATATATATATATATATATATATATATACACACACACACATGTATTGTTTAAAATATTCAGTATTAATATTTTATTTTGTCTGTGTATGCTTTAAGATGGTATATTATGTATCTTGTAAAATTAGTATAACCTTATTGAGCAGTAAACACATTAAATGTAGCCGAATTTTATCTGAAACATAATACATTATAGTAAAACCGTGACAGGGAACATTTTATTGTACAATTACTGCTTTTACTTTTAAGGCTATTTATAGGCTACTATATATACTACTGATATACTTTAAAGTCAGGACTTTTACTTGTAGTACTTTCATGAAGTGGTATAAGTACGTTTACTTCAGTATTTTCAATAGAGAGAGCCCTCACAGTGGAGTGTTCCTGGTGAAAATCAAATAAATATTGCTGTTATCCGACACATCTAGAAGTTGCCTAGAAACCACATTTTCAAGGATTTTAGACAATAAAACAGAGCTAAAGATGGGAAGCAGAGAATCAATAGGTGACAGGAGCTGAATGTACTTTGAATAATGATGCAGACAAAATGAAAATGTATGAGAATTCACTGGCATATCAGATGACTGGACTATCAGGATTTATTTTAGTGATTAGCGATTTTAGTTTATTTTAGTGTGGTTTAAAGAGCAGTGTCACATTAAATATTTGTATTGTTAGCTATGAAATGAAAAGATTCTGCTTGAGTCATCTGACTTGTTGCTTAGTGGTTAAAACTAATGACAGGAACATTCCAATCATGAAATGATGGATTAACCATATGCTCCTATTAGTAATCACATGATGGAGTGGTGAGAATAAAGGATTATGATTACAACCCTGAGGACAAAGTGGAGACAGTAGGCAGCAGGTCTTTAACATTTTTGTTTTTTAACTATTCACCTCAATCTACAATCTGATTTTCTTTCTGTCTCTGATATTTCACACTGCCACTGCAGGACACTGCAGACTGAGTCATCACACTGCTACCGTCACGCTTTCTTCACTGCATCATTTTTTCAGTTCATATCAATACATCAGTCAACATGAAATGAGTAAAAGTTTTTGACAGAAAAATAACAGCAATTCATTACAGAATAAAGGCAATATATTATAATATTTTACATCAGATTCCCTCTGGTTCAGACTCCCAGATAACATTATCAGCATCAGCATTGTATGCCATTTCAAACCCACTCATAGCCCAAAAAATCTGGATGACAATGTGTGTGTGAAATACGAGGAGGTAAATTGTCATCTGACATTTGGCAACCATTTGTGCATGTGTGTGTTTTTGGCCAGGTTGGGTTGTTTTCATTTGCACCATTGGTTCAAAGTAGACAACTCCCAGTAGGACATGTGTCAAGATACAAGTAGTTCTGCATGGCCGGGGCTAGAATGGGGTATTCTGTAAAGTTTTTTAATATACAGTAAGTGCCGAGAACAGTTGTGGTTCACAGGGACGGTTTTCAAAACGCACTATGAAATAGGCAGGGATTAAAGACATATGTATTATGATAAACTCCAGCTCTATCTTCCAAGTCTATTGCAATGTTTATGTTTTACCTGTTATGCATTTCTACTCTTTTCTTGGGCAATTTTATGTTTAAATTTTATTTATAATGGTGCTTATTTTGTCTTTCATTCCCATTTGATCACTGTACTTTACATCTTACACTTGTAGACAAGTGAGATTCAGTCCTTTTAAAAGACAACATAACAAAAAAATATGTAAGTAAAAGGCAATGAAAGACACATTCATAAGGTCAGATATCATCTAGAAAACCAAATGCCTCAGGTAATATGGACCCAGTACCAGATGCCCCCTTGGATCTCATATGAACTCATAATATATCAAATTATTTCTCATTTTTATCTAACCCCGAGGTTACTTCATACTTCATTGATCCCGGGAGAGTATATAAACTTAATAAAAGCTTTAAAATATTCAGACTTAATAAATTGTATACAAGCTTAGAGAATATACAAGCTTATAGAATATTCAGACTTAAGAAAATATACCTGGTAAGTGACAATAAATTATAATAAACAAAGTTGTGCTGACAGATTAAAGTCTGTGTTCAGTCTATTGACTCTCTTAGGGGGGAAATGAACAGTCTGATAACAGTTATTCAAATAATGGCCTGAGTTCCTACCTGGTGGTGGCCCCGCCCCTCATCACACACCTGTGTCTCATCACCTCATTGACTCTCTATTTAAACCCTTTGTGTTCTTTTCCCCAGTGCCAGATTGCCAGTGTACCATGTGACCTACTCGCCAGTGTTTTTCCAGTGTGGTTTTTTGGTTTTGACCCTTGCCTGTTTTTGGACTCTGCCTTTGCCGTCTCCCTTTGGATTGTTTGCCTGCCTTACCTGACTGAACTCCCGTGAACCAAACCTTTGCCTGTTATTAAAGACTGGTTACCTCCTGTAGCTACTCCAGGGTTCTGTATTTGAGTCCTGTATCTGTGCTGTGTAACAAAAAGTTTTTCTTTTTGCCTAAATCAGTGGTTCTCAACCTTTTTTCAGTGATGTACCCCCCTGTGGAATATTGTTATCAGCCAAGTACCCCCTAACCAGGGCAAAGCATTTTTGGTTGAAAAAAAAAAAAGACTTCAAAACAGAGCGCTGTGCCAACAGTATCTGATTTATTTAACTTTGGAACTGATAAACATACAAAATTCAAACATTTGGAAAAAAAAACAACTATTTCAAACATTGTAAATGTTAATAATCCATGACTAAATTTATTGCAAATATTTCTCATCACTAAAATATAGTGATTCAAACTAATGGAGTGAAAACAGTGACCAAATAACCAGTTACAACTATAAAATGAACCATTTAAAACTCCATAAATGTGCAAAGCACTGCTCATGTGTAGTGGTCTCTTGAACTATTTAGAAATGTTTTTTAATTTTATGATCATGAAATTGAATCGCCTACTGAATATAAAAATAATTTTATGAACTTATATATTTTTTTTATATTTTATTTTTTTCTAAAATATTTATCAAATAATTATCTTTAAAGGATTTTTGCGTGGATGCTACTGTTTAAATGTATATTTTAAAATCTCACGTACCCCCTGGAGTGCCTTCACGTACCCCCAGAGGTACGCATACCCCCATTTGAGAACCACTGGCCTAAATCACCTCCTCATGATGCTGGCCAACTCTGGTAAAATCGCCAAAAAAACCTGAAAAAATGTCTTGTGCCATTATGTGTCGATTTGTGATTTCTGAGTTTGTGCCACTGTGCGCGCGCGTTTCGGCTGCGCGTGTAAATCATAGGCTGTGTAAATGTGCCGTGCGCGTGGCCTCTAGCTCCATCTGACAGTTAGTAACCCTCGAGCCAGCCCCTTGCACGCGCCACCTCCACGAGTCCAATCATAACGCAGGGAAAGCCTCTCCTCTCCTTCTCTCTCCTCCCCTCTTCTCCTCTCCTCCCAGCCCGTCATCCATCCTCACACAGCGGCACGACGCGCGTCTCACTTCCGGGCTCACACTGCAGAGTGCGACCGTTTCCATTACAGAAGGTGGAGGCTGAGAGTGGCTCTGTGACCTGCTGCTACCTGGATAAACACACACCTGTGGTAAGTGTATTTAAGTCATGTCTTTACTATTTGTACCCAGATTTGCGGGATGCTGCAGATGCGTAAAGTTGTCCAAGATAGAAATAACTCTGGAAGTAAATCAAAATTAAAACCAAAAGAGAAGTTCTATGTTGTTGAGTTTAGTGTTGTACGGTGCACTTACTTGCTGTAGTCAAATGAACCGAAGTGTAGAAAGAGTTGCACGCCACAATGAGAATAAAATGGGAAAGAGCAGTCAATATAAATATATTTTGTGTTCAGACATTCAGACATTGTGTTCAAAATGACAATTTTGCCGTTTCTATTAGATTACCTTCTTAAAGACAGCCTATAAACGCCCATGGTTGATGTGTTTTGGATGAATTTACTTTGTATTAGTAGCGCCTTAACTATTATTCTGATACGGATTAAATCAAAGTGACAGCTGTCAAAATGTCGCCACACAGGTTGAAATATCTTGTTTTGAAAGTCTAAACCGGAAGTTATCTTGCCAAAGTGGTTTCATTGACACTCGTTAGTGCTTTTGGATGTTGCAGCTTGAACATCTGTAGCTCATTGTTGAGATTATAATTATTCATATTTTGTGTGTCCTTTTTTCATTAATATAAATAAGGAATAATTAGTAGGTGCCATATGGTTTGCATGTAATAATGTTCAATGTGTGGAGCTTTTATAAACATCAGCACACTTTTTTATATTCATTTTTGGTAGACATAGTTGGTTAAAAAAAGGGCAGAATTTAAATTCTGTGTCACCTCACCACAAGCCTCACTCTTAACTTTTACAGCCTCAAGCTGCTTGCCACTTTTAAGAACTATTAAGTGTATTTGCCCGAAGCAATGGTTATCAAATGAAGCAGAACCAGTAGAGAACTACAGACAGAGATGCTATTGTCTCGCAAGGATGGTCCGATGTGATTAGAAAACACACAGACACACACTTCTTGGAGCCATATATCTTAGAAGTGCAAGTAAGCAGGACACAAGTCTGCATTATTGTAGAGTTATGAAAAACAAAGAGTAAGTTAACTTATTTCACCTGATAAGAAACTTACACTGTAAACAATTGTCTTGTAAATTAACAGTAAAATACTGGCAGCAGGGTTGCCAGCATTCTACTGGTAATTTTACAGTTCCTCTACTGTTATTTACTTTACAGTATGGTTCTGTGATAAAACCACAAACTGAATTACAGTAAAATCCTGCATTTCATTGATTTTTACAGTAGACTAAAACACAGTATAGTGCTGAAGCTAATTGCAATATTGTTGCAGTATACAATGCAGTCATTTTTTGTAAATAGAGCCTATTATTGTCTGAAAGCCAATAACTACGAATAAAGTAAAATACAGCCATTAAAAAATGTGCACAAGAGGAGACTTAGAATATAGAATATATTATATATATATTATATACATATATTCTAATATATTAATATATTAGAATATATATATATATATATATACATTCTTTTTTTTCTTATATATATTTTATATGATATTTTCTAAGTATATATTTTATATATATATATATATATATATATATTATAATATATACACATATATATATATATTTTTATTTTTTATTTTGTTTTCTTTTTTTATTTTTATCGGAAACGGCAAGCTACCTGCAAATATTGCCCAGAATGCATTGTTTTCTACAGTATAATACCTTTTTAACGGAAAACAGTATGTTGCTGTCACAATTTGGCTGTTTTCTTACAGCAATTTGTTACAGTGTAAATTAAACAGGAAAATGGATGTAGTTGCTGTATAAATAAAGTGGGTGACCATGTCTTCCAGTCGTTTATGTCACCATGTGCACACAGAAGCAGAGAGTCTGATCCGCTGCAGTCTGATCCACATAATCCAACCATTTGTTTTGTGCTTTCTCTCTCAATGAAACCACATTTAAAAGTTCAGTTGTTTTGCAAGCAGCAACACTTAATGTGTGCAAATCTGTCCTGCACTCCCACACACCTACGCATATGCACAAACAAACCACATACATCTCTTACTCTTTCTCTCTCATACACACACACACGCTCTGACCCTTGAGACCAAGTCGTGTGTTGCTGCGTCGTTTCACCACAATGGCCATGTTGAACTTTCTGCAAGACTGCAGGCCCGCCTGCTTAGCCGAGTGGGTGAGCGCGCGATGACGTCGGCAAACAATAGAGCCCATTCACACAATCTCTTGAGGAAGCAATGATTCCCTCATACACACACACATGCCTGCTCACCCCACCACTACATAGACCGTGTCACAATATTACTCAATTAATCCAGTGAGAGGAGGCTGCCTGCAAAGCGCCTGCTTATTGCATTAAGCCATCAATTGAGCAACTACCAGGCTACATATTGCTGCTGCTCGTTTCTCATTAATCAAGGTAAGAGATTAGAGTCGAGCCTGCTTGTGTTTTTATATAATGTAAAATGGGGCAGAGACACAGAGGAGTTGGGCCTGTAAATCAGGTTGTGTGTGGTTGGATCATAGACTGTGTAAAAGCCACCGTGACGTTTGATTGTGCACTACTGTTCTGAAGCCTCAAGGTTGGTATTTTGGCTGTCACCATCTTGGTTTTTTGGAGCCAGAAGTAGCCATATTTGGAAAAGAGAGGGGTGCTAAGTTATCAGCTAATTCAAACACGACATAGCTAGTTTGCACACTGCAAAAAAGGTGTGTCAAAAACAAGATAAAAACATTAAATCTGAGGGAAATGATCTTGCTGCATGGACGGATAATTTCACTTATCAAGATTTCTTAAATTAAGATAATTAAATCTAGAAATAAGCATGTTGAACGCTTAAAATAAGAAATTAAGTCTTAAAACAAGATAAATTAAAGCTGCAAGCAGCGATGAACTGGTCTTTTGAGGATACAAACAGTATTGGTATGTGAGGGTGTGTGTGTTATGAGTAAGTGCTTGTGTGTGTGCTTGCATCACTCGTAAGGGTTAGAGTTTTGTTAATATCACATAGTGACCATAGCTCACTAAATTTTGATCATATTTCACAGAAGAGATGGACATCCAAACATCACACTCAAAAAAAAACATGGGCTGTAACAGCCTCTACTCTTATTGTTTTAGGCTTTTCACAGGATTTTAGAACATGGCTGCACTGCAAAAAAGGTGTGTCTAAAAACAAGATAAAAACACTAAATCTGAGGGAAATGATCTTGCTGCATGGACAGATAATTTCACTTGACAAGATTTCTTAAATTAAGATTATTAAATCTAGAAATAAGCATGTTGAACGCTTAAAATAAGAAATTAAGTCTTAAAACAAGATAAATTAAAGCTGCAAGCAGCGATGAACTGGCCCGAGCAGAGTGCACTGCAAATGATTTGTTTCTTACCAGGATAAAAAACTTTAGATTTAGTAGTGTTGGATAATTTATCTTGTTTTTCTTGAGTTATTTCTTATTTTAAGCGTTCAACATGCTTATTTCTAGATTTACTAATCCTAATTTAAGAAATCTTGTCAAGTGAAATTATCTGTCCATGCAGCAAGATAATTTCCCTCAGATTTAGTGTTTTTATCTGGTTTTTAGACACACCTTTTTTGCAGTGCAGGGATATTTCGTGAGACGCTAAAACAAAATGTACTTACAGGAAAAAATGAACAGCTGTCTTCTTAGAGAGTCTTCCAGTTCAACCAAATGGTGACATTTTAAGTTGACCAAAATGTTCCAATTAACTGTGAAAGGGTCAGAGTTCTAAGACAAAACACCCAAAAACCAATGTCAGCTATCTAAATGTACACAGTGCCATGAACACGCATTGCTAAGTCTCTATTCTCAATGACGGGTTGATGTTGCAGCGACTTGTCAATCACAAAGTAGCATCACCCAAAAGCATGTCCTACTTTACTGTCAATTTTACTCTAAATGGGACCAAAATTTACTAAACTAACATCATGCTATATTAAAGAAGATTTGAAACTAGCAATTGAGACCAAAACCACATTATAAATATGATTACTGATAAAATAAATCAAGTGAGAATTAGAGTAATTTTCCTATATAAACTTGTATACAATCAGACATATTTTGCAGCTTGTGAAGTCGCCCCCTGCTGACCTTTAGCAAGAATGCAGGTTTAAGGCACTTCCCATTGGCTTCACTTGGTCCACTCTTTTTTATATGTCTGTGAGCTGGATGTTTTGGAAAGTGCAGGGGCCATCCTGCTTGTTTATACCAGGGTTGAACTTGTTTCTTTGGTTGCTAAACAGCTAATTGGAGCTTCCATAAAGTTGGAATAAAATATTTTTTTTACCTCTTTTCATGAAATTATTTTGCCAATGTGATTTATTCTTGACAGATAAAGTTTATATCTTTGCAAAACTTTATAAATCAATCTCTTCCAAATTAACCCATTGAAGCCTGGAAAGCGGATACGTCGTTTTGTAGTATTTGTATAAGCTCTCAAATACTTTTTGAATTTCATTTCTATCTGCTACAGAGGCTGAAGAATCTATTATTTAGTAGAAGAGTCGACACTTTTTTTCCCAGAATATTTCCAGAATTTCCAGAAAATTAGAGGCTTATTTTAAAATCGGCCAGCGGTTTTTCAGGCCTCAATGGGTTAATCACAACCAAAATGAAACCACAATTAGTAGAAGATTGTGTATAAAAACAAAATTATTCCAACTTCATGGGTGACCGTGTATGTCAATTAAAAAGAAGAAATTACAGGTGATTACGATGTATGCCTCGACTTATAGGCAAGGCAAGGCAAGGCAAGTTTATTTATATAGCACAATTCGGACACAGGGACATTCAAAGTGCTTTACAGGGGCAAGATTATAATACATAAAACACATTAGAAGACATTTAAAAGCGAATTAAAAAAAAAAAAAAAAAAAAAAAAGGAATGAATAAAACATTTAAGAGCGAATGAATAAAAATTACAGGTTAAAATGGAAACAGAAAAGTCTTCAGACTTGATTTAAAAGAGCTGAGAGTTGCAGCAGACCGCAAGTTCTCTGGGAGTTTGTTCCAGAGATTTGGTGCATAAAAACTAAACGCTTTTTAGATGCATGTTGTGTGATTACAGGTAGACCTCAATCTCTTTTAGCAAACACGCCCTCACAGTTTCAACAGCCTCCTCCCCTCTGTGACTACATCACCTTATCTTTCTTCCTTAATCTGACTCGTACCTGGTACTGCATACAACAGCGCTCCCCACTGTTTGTCATATTATCATAATGTGGTGTTGAAATTAGTTGCTTTTTCTTTTAACAGATTATTAATCAACAACATTTTTGTATGCAACCATTTACTGGTCCTAGCTTCTTGAATGTGATTGTGTATGGTAGTGGTCGACCGATACAGGTTTTTTAATGCTGATGCCGATTATTTTGACATCAGTCTTAACCGATCCCTGATATGGGCTGCCGATTTTTTTGGGCCGATTCTTGAAGCCTATATTGCCTTTTCCTCCATTTACATGATAAAAATGGCACAATGATAACAAATGCTACACAAGTCTCAATTTAAACAAACAAAGAAACATTTATTAACAAAACAAACAAAACATATTAACAGTTGGATAGCAAACAATGTGTATGTTGTTCTAGGCCTGGAGGTGGTGGCTTAATCTGTGAAAGTAGTGGTAAGATGTCTCCTGTGGAGTATTCTCAAATCTTGATACTTCAAATTTGTAACTGAGAGCCTGAGTTACAAACAAGAGATGTGGAGTTGGAAGTTTAGACGTGGGTGTTTAGGTCTCACAGAAGAGATTGCTTTATGTTTCCAGAGTTTGACACATTAGCTGTGTTTCCACTAGGGGGAAAAGTGTCCATCGCTAACTGTGCACAGAGTGTCTGGTGCTTGTTGTAAACAAACAGAGATCCCTAAGTGAACACCTCCTGCAGCAGCAGCACATACACACTGTACTGCTACAGAGCTAACTGTAGCTAACTGCCGCTAACGGTGGCTATTCTTAACAAGCCGGCCTCCGGCTCGTTAGCTGCTCGTTAAGAAGAGTAAGAAGGAGTCGCTGTGGATTTGTTGAAAAATAATTGCTGAGGGGGTCTGAAAAGTTGCGAAATTCAGCAACAAAGTTGCTAAGTTGTGAACACTGCTTTGCCGGCTTTTACAAATGGCGTGTGTTGTTGTCATGTAGAGTACTACGTCACATCCCGCTTAGTGATCTATCCAATCAGTAACCAGGCTTTTTTAGGGGAGAAAAAAGACCCTGCTCTTCTAAAAAAAGTCCGCTCCGGACTGCTCATATTCAAATTAGGGGCATTTCTGCGAGTGAGACCCGCCTCATTCCGGGTATTGCCCGGTACTGGAAACAGCCCTATATTATCGAGAAATCTAAAGGACAATTCCACCTACGCTGCTTTGATTATGATCAGTCTTTTGAAAATCTCTCCAAGTGCATTACTAAATAGCTTTTACAGAACATCTCAAAGCCTTCAGATTCAGTCTATTGTAATTACAACTCAACAATTAGTTCAAAAATGAGAAACACAGTAATTGAACTTGTTTGCAAAAGATAATGGAAGTTAAAATGATGGTTGCAATAACGCTGTTCTTGCAGACTAATATTTTTCCAACAGACCTCAAACATCTGCTCATTGTCAGAACAGCAGGAGAAGAAGTTTCTGCTCTGTTGGCGCTCTGCTCCTTTCCTCTCGTCTGAAAGTTTGTTAACCCCAGTTGCTCAGACTGCTACTCCGTGTCCTCCATTTCATTGACCTTGATTTTCTGCAGAAAAAAAGAATAGCAAGAGAGAGTAAAACCAAGAAGCAAACAGTGAATGATAGCGGGTGATGGGGTAAAGCCTCTCTTCCACCAGGGTGCAGTTTTGCTGAGCTGTAGCGTCCTGTGATGAAGCAAGGCGTCCAGGCTGGGAAACAAGACACCCAGCAGAACAACAGCACCACATCCCACAGGGAACAGATGGTAGTCTGGGAGAACACTGCTGGTGAAATCCTTCATTAATTTATGAGCCTTGAAGGGACACTTGAGGGACGAGTGTATTTGTACGAGTACAGTGCATGTCAGTTTTGTGAGGAGAAAGATGTGATGCTTCAGGAGAGCAAGCTGAGCCTCTCCCTAATATGAATAATGAATTACTGCTGCTAGAATAGACTGCTGTCAGAGGGTGTGTGTGTGTGTGTGTGTGTGTGTGTGTGTGTGTGTGTGTGTGTGTGTGTGTGTGTGTGTGTGTGTGTGTGTCAAGGTTATTATAGTTAACAAAAACCAAAGAAATAACGAATACTAGAATTGAAAACTAAAATTATAGTGAAAATGTCCTTCGTTTTCGTCTTTGTCAACTAGATTAGATTAGATTAGATTTGACTTTATTTATCCCACAGCGGGGAAATTTCTTTGTTACAGCCGCAGAAAATCACACAATATTAAGATAAGATAAAAAACAATCTAAGAAAAGACATTTAACAATATACAAAATATACAAAATAATAATAATATACTATATACAACTATTTCATCTATCTGGTTTTATGACTTAATAAACTTATTGGGGCTGAGGTGGATAAGAAAAAGGAAATAAAGGCAACATTTATTGTGACTTTTTTTTAAATCTCGCACCAAACAAATACCCCATTACAAAAAAAACACTAAAACAAATCAAAACTAAACTAAAACTAAGCATTTTCCAAAAGATAAAAAGGATTTAAAACTAGAAAACTCACTCTAAAAAACTCATTAAAACTAACTGAAGTTGAAAACAAAAAATCACAACGTAATTAAAACTAAAACTAATGAAAAATCCAAAACTATTATAACCTTAATATGCTCACTTGATGTTCCTATAAGGGACAAAGGTTAAATAATCTAAAGTTAACATTAATGTGTGTAGTTTATTTCCTAAATGTGTGTGTGTGTGTGTGTGTGTGTGTGTGTGTGTGTGTGTGTGTGTGTGTGTGTGTGTGTGTGTGTGTGTGTGTGTCAAGGTTATTATAGTTAACAAAAACCAACAAAATAACGAATACTAGAATTTAGAAAACTAAAATTATAGTGAAAATGTCCTTCGTTTTCGTCTTTGTCATCTATTTCATCTATCTGGTTTTATGACTTAATAAACTTATTGGGGCTGAGATGGATAAGAAAAAGGAAATAAAGGCAACATTTATTGTGACTTTTTTTTAAATCTCGCACCAAACAAATACCCCATTACAAAAAAAACACTAAAACTAATAAAAACTAAACTAAAACTAAGCATTTTCCAAAAGATAAAAAGTAATTAAAACTAGAAAACTCACTCTAAAAAACTCATTAAAACTAACTGAAGTTGAAAACAAAAAATCACAAAGAAATTAAAACTAAAACTAATAAAAAATCCAAAACTATTATAACCTTAATATGCTCACATGATGTTCCTATAAGGGACAAAGGTTAAATAATCTAAAGTTAACATTAATGTGTGTAGTTTATTTCCTAAAATGAATGACAGATCTTTATAAGCTGAAAATGAAGACCAATAAGTATAATGTGTGTGAGTGTGTGTGTTTTCATGTTATTTATAATCCATATTACAAAATAGCCGCCATTTAAGTATTGTTATGTATACATATATATAAAATTTCCCCACTTCGGGATAAATAAAGTATTGAAAATGCCTTAATTTCAATGTGACACACACATGTAAAGTACTGAATGTGACAGAAAAATGACTGATTTGTGTGTGTGTGTGTGTGTGTGTGTGTGTGTGTGTGTGTGTGTGTGTGTGTGTGTGTGTGTGTGTGTGTGTGTGTGTGTGTGTGTGTGTGTGTGTGTGTGTGTGTGTGTGTATTCTCACACCATTCAGACAGGGGGGCATGTTGTTTTAGGTGCACGATTGCAAACAGCTGATGGGCTGAATAGAAATGTCAATATGCATTAGGGTTATCTCTCACACTGGTGGCCTCAAATGGCAGTTTGAACCATTTAACCTGCGTCCAACCAAACTGATAACACAACGTATAGTTACATAATAACCGGCCTCATGCAGCAACAGTCTCTCACATTTTTAAACATTTTATCAATTTTCTGTTAAGGTAAAAGTATAACAAGTTGAGGCTGTAAAAAGAAGAGTGAATAGAAAGAAAGAATAGTGAACTCAAAATACTGTTAAATAAATATAAAAAAGTAAGCAACATTTTCCAGAGCATCAGTACTGGCATGAGAATAAAATGAAAAGCTAAAGCAAATATTCGTTATGTCACAGGAGAACAAAAATATGAAAACATACTAATCCTAGAAATCAATTGATACGAACAAATTATAAACAAATTGTACATCCAAACAAAAATAAAAATGAATGTGTTCTATATTGCTTCCAACATGAGGCCCACTGTTGCCCTATTGATGAATTAGGTATATTAAATGCTACACTAAGCCTAGTGTTGGCATACATTGTCAAATTATAGTAAAACAGAAAAGTACACGCTTTCCTGCATATCATCACTCTGATAGATACCAACTTCGCTCATAAAAAAACATTTTTAAAGTTGTTTGCAATCAAAGCACAAGCAAAAAATGTCTGTAGATTTTACGGTGAAAGACTGCTAAACCATGACAGTAAAAGACCGTAAAATGATAAACGGGTTAATTCAGTTTCAGTAACAATGAAACACCGTAAATGTATATATCAGCCAAAACATTATTTTTTACTTTTTTATTTATTTTTTAAATACATTACTCCACTGTAAAATACACTGACACCGTGTTTGTAGCAAAAAATATGATGTACAAACCATCATTTTTGCATTAATTTTTTGTAAAAATATTTTTTCTCTCTGTTAAATGTACTAAACACCATATCTCCAACAGAAATAAACTGTAATATTTAATGGTAAATCTTTAATTCATGCAGCATTTACAAAGTATTTTCTTGTCAGTTATATGGCAGAACAAAGTTTCTTTTGATGGAAAAACTTTTTATTTATACGGTAAAATATGGACTAAAATGGCAATCTTAAACGTGAAATCAACAGTGCTAATATAATTTTACCGTAATATTACAAAAAGTTGGACCGTATTTATTACGGTAAAGTTCTGGCAACCACAGCTGCCGGTTTTTACCGTAAAAACAAAAGTCTTTTTTTACAGTGCATTAATTCAGAGTGTCTGCAGACCAATCTGCATCATTCAGCATAATTTTTGATTGACACAGTGAAATCAGTTTATTTCAGCTACAGACCAAGTAGTAATAGAAAGTAATAATAATGGTGTTGTTGTTTACAGTGGTGTGTTTTGCAAGAGTAACATATATAAACATAAATGTGATCTGTGGTCAAAGTCCATGGGTGTATGTCAAACTGAGTGAATAAAAGCACAGGCCAAGATGTGTCCTGCAACAGACAAGGTGGCTTGTTTTTAGCTTAATTTTTTTATTTTATTATTATTTTATTTTTATTAATTTCTGTGGGTTGTCATAGTTAGGTACCAGGAAGTACATCAAAACAACAAAAATTAAAAAGTAGCAATTTCAGAATTCCGTCCAAAAAAAAAAGTTTCTGCCAACTAGTCAGATATCTCATCCCCTCTGTATCTTGAAAAATAAATTTCCTTGGGGAGAATATAATTTTCCTGTTAGTATATTTACATAACCAACTCTCTATGCTTTCCCAAATCTTCGTAATACTTTTGCAGTACACTGCAAAAAAGCTGACTTGTATTTTTTGGCCTAAAACAGTGATTTAATTTGGTAAAACTTGGAAATATAAATTACTGACATTAAGGGCAATAATGTAAGTTAGCACAACAAAGGAAGCCAGTTGTCTGCTCAAAAACAAGTTGGTGAGTTGTTGTTACTTATATCTTTAAGTTGGGGTTCACAACAAGAGACAAAGGTTCTGCTAACTCTTATTTCTTTGTTGTGAAATTCGGTCATTAGCGAAAGCTAGCGGCTAACTGACGCTAGCGGCTAACTGATGCTCGCGGCGCTGCTTGTTACAGCTACAAGAGTAGCCATTAGCGTATCAATGCTAACTCAAAATTGTGGTCGCAACATTAACTGACATTTCATAGCGGCATTACAATCGTGCCAGAGAAATTCAGAGTTGAGCAAACTCAAAACAAAAATTAAAATATTTAGTTTAATTGTCCAACTTAAAATTTTATCAAAGTTTGTTGCCTTGAAATTTTGAGTTCACCCAACTTTTCTTTTTTTGCAGTGGATCAAAAGGCTTGCATGAGGGAGACACCATGGGTTGCCCTTTAAACATTTATCTGACGATGTGTTATCAAACTTGGTTATTTTGTCTCTAGTATAGTAGTACCTTGTCATTACCTTAAACTGTATTAGGCACGGATTTTGATTAGTGGTTAATTTGTATGTTAGTGACAAGCATGCTTTCCATTTTTCTTTAACATCAACGCCCAAGTCTTCAGTCCATTTATTGTATATATTCTTTAATAATGTATCGCTGTTTCCCGCGTTTATCAGAAAATTGTCAACAATCAGTCTCCTCTTTTTGACGCTTTTGCTTAAGATATTGGATATTTCAGGACTGGTTTTCTTTCCCAAATCAAAATTGAGAGTAATCCAGTTTTTCAGTTGCATATACCTTAACAATTCTGTATCTTTTAGGTCATGTTTACTTTTTAATTCGCTGAAAGGTACCACGGTGTCGTAAATCGTTAGGTTGTTTTTAGCTTAGTTGATGCCTGAAATGCCTTTTGCCATGTAATTGAAGCAGCTATTGATGACTTGCAGCGTCTAGCAGCTGGTGAAGTAAAGTGTCAGCAATTAATGATGATATAAAACACTCACGAAAAACAGGTTAATCAAAAATTGTGGATCACTGCAACCCTGAGAGGTCCTTGAGCAAACAATCATAAATGTGTAAACTAAAATATGAGACTGATTGGTCCAGTAGTATGACAGATTAGCTGCGGACATACACTGCAAAAAAAGCCAACTTGTATTTGTTGGAAACAGTGATTTAAGTTGGTAAAACTTGGAAATATAAATTATTGACATTTAGGGCAATAATGTAAGTTAGCACTGCAAAGGAAGCCAGTTGTCTGCTCAAAAACAAGTTGGTGAGTTGTTGTTACTTATATCTTTAAGTTGGGGTTCACAACAAGGGACAATAGTTCTGATAACTCTTATTTCTTTGTTGTGAAATGCGGGAAAGCGGTGAAATTTGGTCATTAGCGAAAGCTAGCGGCTAACTGATGCTAGCGGCTAACTGATGCTAGCGGCGTTGCTTGTTACAGCTACAAGAGTAGCCATTAGCGTATCAATGCTAACTCAAAATTGTGGTCGCAACATTAGCTGACATTTCATAGCGGCGTTACAATCGTTCCAATTCAGCACATTGCAGAAGTTAGCAGAAGTAAAGGTTAAAAGTTATTACAATGTAAAATTATAAGTTCAAAAATCTGAATTCAGAGTTGAGCAAACTCAAAAACAAAACTTAAAATATTTAGTTCAATTTAGTCCAACTTAAAATTTTATCGAAGTTTGTTGCCTTGAAATTTTGAGTTCACCCAACTTTTCTTTTTTTTCCAGTGTAGAGCCAGACAGATAAAAACAAACGTGAAAACCCATCAGCCATGTGCTGTGTTCCAATACCCATACTTCCCGTACTTACTATACTTAGTTTGAGTACGCAGGGTGTGCCGATTCTGATCGCGGCGAAAAGAAGTGTACCTAAAGGACCCGGGTGTTGCCCTCATAATGGTCAAAACGTTGAGTGTGGAACGATGTACACTATACGCACTCAATGGCCGCCATCTTGTCTACGTAGCGGAAGAGGCGGAGCCAGGCAGAGCCGCTCAGCTCGAAAAAAATGGTTGTAATGGCGGCCGATGACGCCGGCGCATTCTCCACATTTGCTGCGTTAATGGAGATTGTAGAAGTAAAGATTAAACAACACAAAGGATCATTTTTTCGCCGTTCAAAGCCGGAAGTTTTTCGCGGGTGACGAGCCGCGGCGGCTGTCGCAAGCGTCATTTCCGGTAAGTGCACCACGGAGTATTAAATTTGGAACAACACTCACCTGCTGAAATCTGCGTACTTAGTAAGTGCGGATAGTGTACTGCGTTTAAGTGTACTCATGGAAGTATGGGTATTGGAACACAGCATTGGTGATGAGATAACTTTAACACTGATCTCAGTTCAGAACCCCGGACAGCTCCCAAACTCTCCCACCACCTATATATACATGCTATGTGTCCATCACCACCCTAGTAGTTAAAAGTAGGAGGCAAGATGAATGCTGTAACACACTCACAGTTGAGGAGATGTGTGTCATCTCTGAGCACCACCCATTACACTCTCACTAAATCTTACATCATGGAGTTTAATGGGTACAGCGTGGCTGGTGGACGCGCCAGTTGGCAGCACACTCACTTGAGCTACAGCTTGTTCTGTCTGTGTACTTATGTGCTCGTCTCTCAGCCGTCTCCTCCAGTCTAGTGGCCTGTATCCTGTCAGACTCACTCACATATGCTCATTCAGAAACTCCTCGTACACCTTTTTACACTTGATGTCATTCACATCTGTCGGGAATGCTTATTATTCCACTTTCTCTTCAGTTTTCTTCTCTGTCTGTTTGCTTTTTCTCCTGTCTCCCTGCTGCTCTCCTTTTTTTCTTTGTGACACTGGCAGTTGCTTGTGCTGTATTCATGCTGTGTTCTTAGTGAGTGTGCTAGATGCACACTTGAGAAAGGAAAAGGAACTTTTGAAACAGAGCCGGTCTGTTTGTCACGTCGTTATTTGCCAAGAATAAAATTTCCCTTCTGCTTTTTGTGACCGCTCGAGTGCATGTGACTTAATTTTTTTGTTTCGGTTTCTGAATGAGTTGAGCCGATTATTATGAGCCAACATGATCTTATTTTGGAAGCAAAGGAAACGAGATGTTGTTCTAATGCCAGGTAAATGCCATTTACTTTCCAGCATTTTCTTGCCAGAAGTCAAGAAATAAAGCAAAAAAGGAAGAGAAGACAGAAGTAAAGACGGACCGACTGCAGGAGGAGAAGGAACTTATTCTCACAACTCGTCTTCCTCCACTCTCTCCTCGCTGCTCTCCAACATCTTTACAGCTTCACCAAGATGAAGCTGAAGGAAGACCTGAGCCCCATGCTGCTCCTCCTCTTCCACCTCATGGTATGGATCTACACCTCCATCACCTTCCTGCCCTCCTACATCCTCAGCTGGGCCTCCGGAACCGACGGGGGCTGCTACGGCTCCGAGGAGGAGCGAGCCAAGAGGGCGAAGGCCCGCTCCGTGCTGGGACGTCCAGAGGGCCCGTACAGAGATGTGAGCGCCACCAAGAGGTTGGCGACGTCGCTGCACCCGGGAGTGGACACCCTGGATAAGGTGTTTGAGTACGCAGCCAGGAGGTTCCCACAAAGAGACTGTCTGGGGACGAGGGAGGTGATTAGTGAAGAAGACGAGCGGCAGAGCAACGGAAAGGTGTTTAAGAAGGTAAAGAGTGACGCAGAAGGTGAAGTTAAAGAAGTAGCAGCATAGTAATAGCCACACTGCAAAAAAGCCAACTTGTATTTTTTGGCCTAAAACAGTGATTTAAGTTGGTAAAACTTGGAAATATAAATGATTGACATTTAGGACAGTAATGTAAGTTAGCACAACAAAGGAAGCCAGTTGTCTGCTCAAAAACAAGTTGGTGAGTTGTTGTTACTTATATCTTTAATTTGGGGTTCACAACAAGGGACAATAGTTCTGCTAACTCTTATTTCTTTGTTGTGAAATGCGGGAAAGCGGTGAAATTCGGTCATTAGCGAAATCTAGCGGCTAACTGATGCTAGCGGCTCACTGATGCTAGCGGCGCTGCTTGTTACAGCTACTAGAGTAGCCATTACAGAAGTTAGCAGAAGTAAGGATTAAAAGTTATTACAATGTAAAATTATAAATTCAGTACAATTTACAGTTGAGTTGACAAAAATCTGAAATCAGAGTTGAGCAAACTCAAAACCAAAACTTAAAATATTTAGTTTAATTGTCCAACTTAAAATTTTATTGAAGTTTGTTGCCTTGAAATTTTGAGTTCACCCAACTTTTCTTTTTTTGCAGTGCAGACTACATACACTGTAAAAAATGTCTGTAGATTTTACGGTGAAAAACTGCTAAACCATGACAGTAAAAGACCGTAAAAAAAATTACAACAAAACTAAAACTAACAATAAAACTAATAAAAACTAAACTAAAACTAAGCATTTTCCCCAAAATAAAAACTAATTACCGTAAAATGATGAATGGGTTAATTTAGTTTCAGTAACAATGAAACACCGTAAATGTATATATCAGCCAAAACAGTATTTTTTACATTTTTATTATTTTTTAAAATACATTTCTCCACTGTAAAATACACTGGCACAGTGATTTGAAATCTATTTAATGTATCTGGTTTTATGACTTAATAAACTTATTGGGGCTGAGATGGATAAGACAAAGAAAATAAAGGCAACATTTATTGTGACCTTTTTGAATCTGGCACCCAACAAATATTACAACAAAACTAAAACTAACAATAAAACTGATAAAAACTAAACTAAAACTAAGCATTTCCCCCAAATAAAAACTAATTACCGTAAAATGATTAATGGGTTAATTCAGTTTCACAATAAAACACCATATATATCAGCCAAAACAGTATTTTTTACATTTTCAATATTTTTTAAAATACATTAATCCAGTGTAAAATACACTGGCACAGTGTTTGTAACAAAAATATACTGTAATATTTAATGGTAAAATCTTTAATTTATGCAGCATTTATAAAGTATTTTCTTGTCAATTATATGGCAGAACAGCGTTTCTTTTGATGGAAAAACTTTTTTATTTTTAATGGTAAAATATGCAATAAAATCAACAGTGCTAATATAATTTTACCATAATATTAGAAAAAGTTGCACCGTATTTATTACGGTAAAGTTCTGGCAACCGTAGCTGTCGTTTTTTTTTTTTACTGTGAAAACAACAGGGTTTTTTCTACAGTGTATTAAGATACAGTGCTCCCACTGTACATTAAATTAATTAATAAATTATTACAAATGAAGCCAGAATATCCCAGATGTTGCACTGATGATGTTATTTGGAGTCAGAGTCTGTGCACTAGTGACACAGCTGTCAATCATGATGTCACACACCCGTTTTATCGCATCAAATAGCTAATTAAAACCAAACTGATCAGATATTGACACTTGAAGATGCATGAGCATGATAAATGGCAGTAAAAGGGTAATTTGTTGGTACTCTTTGGAACATGTCACTCAGCACTGTGACCCAATAAATGTTTCATTTAATTTTTCATTTAGGTTCTTTTACATGGGACTTATTGGATGTAATTTCAGACTGTAGATCAGAATAATGGATTTCATAGCCTGGGTTGTATGGGAATTTCAAGGTTTTGCTTCACAAAGGACAAAATAATGAATAGATGGAATATATAACAATAATAATAATAATAATAATAATAATAATAAGTGAGAAGGAACTAAGAGAAAATGAGAAAGGATTTCAAAGATAGTCAAATCAAAATGAGATCGTTTAAATTACCACCAAATTAACAGTAGGGCAAACTGTAAAACATAATTGCAATATTTCAGCCTTCAAATGTTCTTATCTGACTTTGTCTCCATCCACTGGCAAGAAAAAAAACTCTCTTTTCAAAGTTTAGATCAGATCTTGACCAAGGAAACAGAATAAATAGTTTGGGTAACACTTTACAATAACCAACTAAGTGATGTTTATAGATGGTTTATAGACCAATTATTAACCATTTACAAAGTGCTATACATATAAAATCTTTAAATGTTTTCAACCAATTTTTTAAAGGTATATGACTCATTTCAAAATCATTAACATACTTAATATGGTGTTAAAAATGTCAAAATAAGTGCAACTAAAATTATTGATAAACTATTAATTATAATTTTATTGTTTGTTAATGGTAAAGTAGCTATAAACTTACATTAATATACCATCTATTTGTCATTTATAAATGATTTAGTTAGTTAAACATTAATAAACAATGTATTTACCATTCTAAATGGCCTATATACGGTTTATAAATGATGATTAAACATTCATCTGTTTACCATTTATAAATGATGGTTATTGTAAAGTGTTACCATAGTTTGTATGTGGAGAATTGTGCACAAGTATGAAAAAGAAGTTAAATTCTGTTCACACTTTTGGTGCTATTTTTGCAGGCTGGTGGCATGTTTTGCTGTCATACGTTGCCTCCTACACTGTAAAAAATGTTGATAGAAATTACAGTAAAAAACTGTCAAATGACATCAGAAATAGGGCGTAAAATAAAAAATTGTATATCACCATAGTAGACACTTTTAATTACCGTAAATCTAAGAATAGCACAAAACTTTTACTTTTACTGTCATAAATTAGGAAACACACAATTTCATGTAAAATGAATGGAGAAATACCAAAATGTCAAAATGATACCATTACTCTTAAAATAAAAAGATTATTCAGTCTATATTATTATTATTATTATTATTATTATTATTATTATTATTATTAGTCTAAATTACAGATGGACAGATACAGATTTATTTTTTTTTACAGTAGAAAACCCACTCACTGTATTTTTTACGGGGATATTCTGGCAACCACAGCTGCCGGTATTTTACCGTAAATTTTACCGTAAATTTTTACAGTGTAGTTTTACCAACACAAACACAAAGTTACTTCAGCACTGAGTGTAAACTTTGCCCTGCAGAATACTTCGAAACACCTTTCTCTGTGGATTTATATGCCCAGTACGTGCACATACAGGAATTGACTAACAGTCACATTACCTCTGAATTACCCCATTAATCCCAACAGCCTGATCCCTCTAATCCACGTAAAGCCCACTGTTGAAACACTTATTGCTGCAAGGGAACATGCCTCAGCTGTTTAGCTCCTAACAAGTGGAAAATAGTCCTGCACAGTCATCATTGCAGGGTGCCTTTCTTTCTGTGCACTACCATTTATTAACCAGTAGGAGCCAGTATAAGCTCACTAACACAATGCAAGAAGCTCTTATGTATGTTTATGGCCTCTCACTGTCAGCAGAGTGTTGGAGAGTATATCCAGAAGTCTGTGTTTATCTTGATGAGCATGAAATACAACAGGATGAAAATGACAGTAGAAGAGGAAGTAGTTCTGTGTGGTGGCTGTGAACTGTTGCTCCCTTTCCTGTGATTTTTTTTTTAACATGAAACAGGTCAAACGTGACTGTGGTATAGAACTCTGAGCACTGTGCACTGTAAAAAATGTTTGTAGAAATAACAGTAAAACTCTGTCAAATACATCAGAAATAGGGCGTAAAATCACCGTATTAGACACTTTTAATTACCGTAAATCAAAGAATAGCACAAAACTTTAACTTTTTTCTGTCATAAACTAGAAGAAACATGCAGTTTTGCTGTAAAAATATAACATTTTCATGCAAAATGTATGGAGAAATACCATGATGTGTGAATGAATGACACAATTACCCTAAAAATAACGGGAATATTCAGTCTAAATTACAGTTTTTGCTGATATTTACATTTAAATTTAGAATAGAAAATCCACTCACTGTAATTTTTACGGTGAAGTTCTGGCAACCAGAGCTGCCGGTATTTTTCCGTAAATTAAACAGTATTTTTTTACAGTGTGCTGCTGTGGTAAAATTACACTGCAAAAAAGGTGTGTCTAAAAACAAGATGAAAACACTAAATCTGAGGGAAATGATCTTGCTGCATGGACAGATAATTTCACTTGACAAGATTTCTTAAATTAACCCTTTATCGGGCGAAGAACTATATTTGGTAACTTCAGTGGATATCAAAATGGATTTCTGTGACACCATGACATCTGACCAATCAGTATGATAATAATATAATAATATTAACTTTATAATGTTAATATAACAACATTAACTTTATTGACCTTGACCTCCAATGTAAAAATAAAAAAAATAGAAAAAATCTGCAAGAAACAGTCGTACAAACAGTTATTCTTCAACTTGAACCAGGAGAACTTGACTATGATGGCATATTAGGGCATATTAAGTATGAATAAAAATAAAAATACAAACCCGGGGTTTTAATCTTTACTAGATTAAAGTGGCAAATCTACAAGAAAAAAAGTCGCAGATTTAAGAGATTTAAAGTGGCAAATCTGTGCAAAAAAAAGTCGCAGATTTACGAGAAAAAAGTGGGGAAAAAAGCAACTTTTTTCTCGCAGATTCACCACTTTAAATCTCATAGATCTGCACTTTTTTTTCTTGTAGATTTGCCACTTTAATCTCGTAAACTTTTTTCTGAAAATATAACTTAATAATATGTTTTTTTTTTACACATTCTGGCTGTATGTAATATCCTCCAATATTTTCTAGGGTTGAAATTTGGAATTTGCAAGTATTTCAATGAGTGGCCTATTAAGGGTTAAGATTATTAAATCTAGAAATAAGCATGTTGAACGCTTAAAATAAGAAGTAACTCTTGAAAAAAAAAAGAGAGATTAAAGCTGCAAGCAGCGATGAACAAATTATTTGTTTTTTTACCAAGATAAAAAAAACTTTAGAACTTCAGATTTAGAAATGTTGGATATTTTATCTTGTTTTAAAAGTTAATTTATTATTTTAAGCGTTCAACATGCTTATTTCAAGATTTAACAATCTTAATTTAAGAAATCTTGTCAAGTGAAATGATCTGTCCATGCAGCAAGATCATTTCGCTCAGATTTAGTGTTTTTATCTTGCTATTAGACACTCTTTTTTTGCAGTGTACCCTCAAATGTTCTTTTCATTGGAAGTAATGAACCCATTTAATGAACAGTGGGAACTGGCCTTTAAATTTGATTTGATTTGGAACATTGCATCCTTTTTATTTCCCCTTCGGTTCACTAACAAAATGTCCCTGTACGTCTCTCACATCCTCCCACTCCCTTCTGTCCCCTCTAGGTGGTTCTGGGTGAGTACCACTGGATCTCCTACAAAGAAATCCACACAGCAGCAACCCAACTGGGCAGTGGTCTAGCATCACTGGGTCAGCGGCCCAAAAACAACATCGCCATCTTCTGTGAGACACGGGCTGAGTGGATCATTGCTGCACAGGCATGCTTCATGCATAACTTCCCATGTAAGTCACAGAAATACACTTTCCTGGACTCCAGAGGGGTGTTAAGTGTTATTCCTCTAGAGCAGGGGTGTCAAACTCAAATACACAGTGGGCCAAAATTTAAAACTTGGACAAAGTGGCGGGCCAACATTGATATTTATTGAAAAAATTGACCTAAACAAGTTCAAACAAAATGGAACAAGGAAAGCTTGATATAACTTAATATTGCAAACATGCAAAATCGAATATCAAATAAAACAAACAAACACATCAATGGCATTCATTTCTTACATAAAATTTAAATAAAAAATGTATGTCCCTTTATTTTATATGTGGCCTTCTTTCAATTTAAATTTAACGGTAATCTTTTTCCACAGGCTAAAAATAAATGTACGAATAAAATAAAAATAATAAACCAAATGACTAATAATAATATCCTTCAATGAATGTGCAACCATTCAAGCCTTGGACTAGCAAGAAAAAGTGCATAAAGACAACTTTAATTGTTGCTCAGTTTGCTAGACACTGATCTACTGTGTTCAAGACAAAACACCAGCAGAGCATTCTGGGATTTGTAGTATTATCACTGTATCGCTGTATAATACCGGCGGGCCAGCTCTGGTTGTCATTTGGTATTTCCTCGCGGGCCAAATATAATTATACTGTGGGCCAAATTTGGCCCACGGGCCAGAATTTGACACCTCTGCTCTAGAGTCTCCAAAAACGGCAAAGACTTGAAAACAAACTGTAAATTTACCTCTAAAGTTCTGGCTGTAAACTCCATGAAGCCAGTTTCAGTTTGATGATGATATACCAAGTAAAACTGGAGACAAGCTCAAATATATTTAGTATAAAATGATAGAACTGGATGTAACCCTCTTATATGTTATATTTGCAACCTTTGTTCACATTTGCAACATTTACAATTATTTATTGAGCATGTTAGTGTTTTGAAAGTGAAAAAAAAAAGATTCAAAATCACATTTGATGTTGGACTAAAGGACTAAAAAAGACACAAAATGACCAAAATAGACACAAAATAACTAGAAAAGACACAACAAAAGACACAAAATGGCTAAAAAAAGACACAAAATGACCAAAAAAGACACAAAATGACCAAAAAAAGACACAAAGAGATGCAAAATGACAAAAAATACACAAAATGTGAAGACAGAATGACCAAAAAAAAAAAACCCCACAGAACACACAAAATGACAAAAAAAGAGACACAAAATGACCAAAAAAGAACACCAAAAAAGACACAAATGACCAAAAAGACATAACAAAGACACAAAAAGACATGAAAAGGATTCAAAAATGGACAAAATAGCCCAAGACTCCGTAGAGTTAAACAAACCAGAATGTGTTAAGTTATTCGCAGTAGCCTTTAACCTTTTACTTTGATGCTTTCAAACACAGTAAGAAAATAAGAAATTCCACTTAAAAAAGAAGGTGTGTCCAAACTTTACACTGGTACTGTACATGTAGACATATAGTCAGGCAGCTTAGCCAAATAACGGGGACACGTCGGACAAAAGCACCACATTTTTTCCACTTTCTCTCTATCACCATAGGTTTCAATTTTTGGCAGGAGCCACTTCATCAAGATTGCGGATCGGAGATGGCAGCCATATAAAGTCTATGAGAATCAATATATCTTCCAAGCCACTTAGAAGGTCAATCTTGGTGTCAAAATCTACATTTTCTGGGTCAAGGAATCATTTAAAGCTATTGAGAATATCACTAGATGATTATTTGATCAAATAGATATGTTCATTTTCACCCAGACTGGTAGGCAACTCGCGGGGAATCCTAACTTGAAAATGTTTGGAATCTATGTTCATGGGAGAGTGCGGATTAGCTGCCATGTACACTGCTAAATAAAATCAAGGTAATGCTTTCATCTCATGTCAGGTCTTGTATATACATTTTTTCCAACAGAAATTTTTTTTGACACCAAGATTGACCTTCTAAGTGGCTTGGAAGATATATTGGTTCTCATAGACTTTATATGGCTGCCATCTCCGATCCGCAATCTTGATGAAGTGGCTCCTACCAAAAATTGAAACCTATGGTGATAGAGAGCATGTGGAAAAAATGTGGGACTTTTGTCCGGCGTGTCCCCATTCTTCCTAAATCTGGTGCTAAGCCGCCTGATTAATATAAAAAAGAACAACAATGATATGTTCGTCCATCATGATGTTTCACCCAAACAGGATCCTGCAGTGTACTTTACAGTATAGTCCACTTACAGTTTTGGTTTTACTGTCCTGTTACTTTAAAGGCAACTCCGTGTTCAGTTTTTCTTTCCCACTGTGCATCTTCCAAATGTGTCTAAATTAGGCTGATTTATAGAGTGTGTGTGTGCGTGTGTGCATGCGTGCACATGTGTGTATGTGTATGTACGTGCACGCCCAGCTGAGATGGAAGAAGGTCAATTTGTCCCTTCTGCTTTTCTGTTACATAAGCGGTCCACTTCCTTTACCCCCTCCTTTTCTCCATCCGTTTCACTTTCTCTGTGATGGAAACACACTTCAATAATCACAAAGCTATATTTTTATTTTATACCTGCACAGCGTCACCACTTATATATACATTGGTTGTACTCACTAACAAAAGAGCTTCTTTTGTACTTTAAATGGTTCTTTCGGCTTGTATCACAGCAGCAATCACTGTTTTGAAGCAACAAAGCAATCAGATGTGTGTAAAATCCTCAGATGAACCAGTCTGAATAAATTAATTAAAATGAGCACAAGGCTGATTGTTACAAGGAACATTATTGTGAAATTGTGAAAGCAGAATTACTGAAAATAAATAAGAGAAAATCTGCAATATTTTCCTCTGAACGTTTTGAGAAGAAGCTGTGTTTGTGATGTTATTTCTGAAGGATAAGTCAACACTTTATACTATTTTGAACCTAAAGAGACAAGTACAGCAGCAGCTCTCTGCCCTCGGGGATTCTGTCCTGATTTACTCTTTAATATGTTCTGTGCCAAAGAGTGCTTCTTCACTATGAGCATCAGCAGCACTTTAAACTCATTAAATCTTTTTCATCGTCCTTGAAGGACCCTTCATTTTCCCTCTGTGCTTTGGTTTATGCTCCATTAAACTGACATGCTTTTAGAATACGCTGCAACTACAAGCCAATAAAGTATCTTTGTAAAGCATGTTCCTCTCCTGCAAACACAAACACTGGGACAGTGGAAGGCCCCAGGCAGGGGATAAGACGTAATGCGGGGGGTACAGAGGAGTTAAAGGTTGGAAAGAGCGACGGAGGGGAGGAAAGGGAGGGAGAGAAGTGAGAGGGTGATGGCGTCAGAAGAGGGGTGAGAGAGTCTACGTGAGCATCTGATGTTGACAGAGGCATCAAGGAGTCAGCCAAAGGCCCCCAGTGAACTCAAACACTCAGTGTGTGTGAGTGTGTGAGTGTGTGTGTGTGTGTGTGTGTGTGTGTGTGTACATTGCATTACTGTTTATTGGCTCGCTGTCAGAAGGCAAATATGCTCATCATTTATGAGTTCTCTGCACTTTTCATACATGCAAGTTGCATAAGATAAAACAAGTAGCAACTGCACAACATAGCCTCTACATAATGCTGTTGCCACTTTTGTCTGCTTTTTATGTGTTATGACACCATTTGTTGAATTAAAAAATGACAGAATGAATAAAAGCAAGAAGTGTGTGTGTGTGTGTGTGTGTCTGTGTGTGTGTGTGTGTGTGTGTGTCTCTAGAGCAGGGCATCCCTGATTTTAAGGGATCAGTCAGCATTTAATTCATTCGTGGAAAAAAAACAACAAAATAAGGGCTACATTAAACTTTTTTTCATTTATTTGCATTTTTTTATTCATTTGTTGCAGCCATTTTTTTTTTTTTTGGCATTTTTACATGCTTTATTGAAAGTGAGAGACAGATAGAAAGGGGGTGACAGAGGGGAGGACATGCGGTAAAGAGAGCTCAGGCTGGATTCGAACCTGGCTCCACCGCAGCAAGGACTGTAGCCTCTATACATGGGGCGCCTGTGTAAACCACTACGCTACGGACCACCCCTTGTTGCAGCCATTTGCTAAAATCATTTAAGTTAAGAAAAAAACAGAAAAAAAACAATTTTTTTGCAAATGTATTAAAAAAGAAAAACTGAAATATCACATGGTGGGGGACTTTTATGGACGGCTGTGGCTCAGTTTGTAGATCGGGTCGTCTTCTGATCGGAGGGTTGGTGGTTTGATCCCTGACCGTCGCAGCCTACATGTCGAAGTATCCTTGAGCAAGATACTGAACCCCAAATGGCTCCCGATGCTGCAGTGTAAAGAGCTTTGAGTTGTTGCAAAGTGACTAGAAAAGCGCTATATAACTGCAGGTCCATCCATTTACCATTCATAAGTATTCAGACCCTTTGCTCAGTATTGAGTAGAAGCCACCTTTTGAGCTAGAACAGCCATAAGTCTTCTTGGGAATGATGCAACAAGTTTTTTACACCTGGATTTGGAATCTCTGCCACTCTCCCTTGCAGATCCTCCAATTCTGTCAGGTTGGATGGTGAACGTTGGTGGACAGACATTTTCAGGTCTCTCCAGAGAAGTTGCAGGCGTCTGTCACTTTGAATCAAATACTGTGTGGAAATGCACACAATGCCATTAAGCATCTTGTATCTATTTTTCCACAGTGAGTTCAAATAAGCTCAGAGTGTTTGATTTGCTCTTGACTTTGTTCATATCTCTGTTGACATCGACAGCTTGTCTGGAGTTAACATTTGCTGACGTGAAAGTCAAAGTAGACGAATGATTCACAGAGCCAAGATTTACTTCTGTAACAATAGGAACATATGTACCTTACAGTAAATACGTTGTGAATGATCCTCTGGGGTAGGATGGCCTGCTCTGGACACTCCAAGGGTCAAAGGTCATTGCTATACTTTCATTTATAGTCAGGGTTCGTACCGGTGCTTGAAATCCTTGAAAATTCTTGGATTTTAATATTGAATTTCAAGGTTTGAAAAGTGCTTGGATTTTGGATATAGTGCCAGGGCTCTGGCTGGGCCATTCAAGAATGGTCACAGAGTTGTTCCGAAAGCCACTCCTTTGTTATTTTAGCTGTGTGCTTGGGGTCATTGTCTTGTTGGAAGGTGAACCTTCGGCCCAGTCTGACGTCCTGAGCACTCTGGAAAAGCTTTCCTTCCAGGACATCTCTGTTCTTGGCCGCATTCATCTTTCCTTCAGTTGCAACCAGTCGTCCTGTCCCTGCAGCTGAAAAACACCCCATAGCATGATGCTGCCACCACCATGCTTCACTGTTGGGATTGTATTGGGCAAGTGATGAGCAGTGCCTGTTTTTTTCTCCACACATACACTGAAAAAATTAATCTGTTTAATTCACGGTAAAATACCGGCAGCTGTGGTAGAATATCCCCGTAAAAAATACAGTGAGTGGGTTTTCTACTGTAAATTTAAATGTAAATATCTTTAATTTAGACTACTACTAATAATAACTGAATAATTCCGTTATTTTTAGAGTAATGGTGTCATTTTGACATTATGGTATTTTACCATTAATTTTACATGAAAATGTTTTTACAGCAATACTGTTATTTTCCTAGTTTACGACAGTAAAAGTTAAAGTTTTTTGCTATTCTTAGATTTACGGTAATTAAAAGTGTCTACTACGGTGATATACAATTTTTAATTCTACGCCCTATCCTGATGTCATTTGACAGTTTTTTACTGTAATTTCTACCAACATTTTTTACAGTGTAGCCTATCGCTTAGAATTAAGGCCAAACAGTTCAATATTGGTTTCATCAGACCAGAGAATCTTATTTCTCATAGCCTTCATGTGTTTTTTGGCAAACTCTATGCAGGCTTCCATATGTCTTGCACTGAAGAGAGGCTTTCGTCGGGCCACTCTGCCATAAAGCCCAGAGTCTCTCACCAAGGCTTTAGCAAATGGCTGCAATGAAACAAAGAGTGAAAAATGTAAGGGGGTCTGAATACTTTCTGTACCCACTGTTTGTTAAATTTGTAACCAACATTTAAAATTCTTCACTAAGCATGATTGTGTTCTGAAAGTAAAAAAATTATCAGTTTCAAAATACAATTTTATATTGTTTGTTTTTGTCAAAGTGTTGATCCAGTAAATGAAAGTGAAAAATAATTATCAGGTCATATAGGTGATGCTGCTGAAAAATGATACCAACATGCTAAACATTTTGGCAGACTGAAAAGTAGGCCCATTCAAACGGAAAAAATAGACCAAACCTCCAAAGGACTACACAAAATAATCTTCCATCCTTTTAAAATGTGCCTGCAGGGGGACTTTTCTGCATGAAAATGACTCATAGTGTGTTTTGTGTGATCCTGTGTGTGTCAAGCTGGAGCCCAATCTAGTGTTTAGATCTCACGGCTGGAGGTGTCATGGCCCTCATCCACGCTCACTCACACACACACACAGCAGAGCAGGAAGTATCGGAGCTCCATGACGCAAGACTGTGATGTCACTAAGCCCTGTCCCATAAACCCATGTGTCTGTGTCAGTGCAGGGACGAGGGGTTGTAGACCTTCTCTCTCTCCCTCTCTCTCGCTCTCTCTCACTCTCTCTCTCTCGCTCTCTCTCGCTCTCTCTCTCTCTCTCGCTCTCTCTCGCTCTCTCTCTCTCTCTCTCTCTCTCTCTCTCTCTCTCTCTGCTCTCTCTCTCTCGCTCTCTCTCGCTCTCTCTCTCTCTCTCGCTCTCTCTCTCTCTCGCTCTCTCTCTCTCTCGCTCTCTCTCTCTCTCTCTCTCTTGCTCTCTCTCTCGCTCTCTCGCTCTCTCTCTCTCGCTCTCTCGCTCTCTCGCTCTCTCTCTCTCTCTCTCTCTCTCTTCTTGTTTTGACACTAGAATAATGTTTTCACATCAGTCAGCTGATGGCTGAATGTTTTTCTGAGTTTTTCTGACTTTTAAGAGTTTAAGGCAAGGCAAGCCATATTTATTTGTTTAGCGTATTGCATACATACGTAGCAATTAAATTTGCTTCACACAAAAACAATGAAAAAATAAAAATAAAAATATGGAACCATACACAATTTAACAATAATAAAAGTAAAAAGTAAAAAAGATATATATACATGGGACATCAACAGCAAAGAGGCAGTTTAAAAGTAAATGAGAGAATAAAAAAGACATAAAACATAAAAACATTAAAACAATGTGCATTAACTGCAGAAAGCATCCAAAAAGAATTTGGTCTTAACTTTTGTTTTGAAAATGGCAATGGAGAATTTTGGATTGTCTCTGGAAGCTGGTTCCAGAGATGGGCGCCAGAGTGGTTAAAAGCTGCTTCACTTTGCTTATTTCTGATGGTTGGTTTCAGTAGTTTAAGGCTTGTTCATGCAGCACAAGCAGGATTTGTGACATCTAAAGCAGTTTGGAGCAAATCGTGGCTCAGTGTGAAACTTATAAGACTGTACTGTGGGAGCCTCCAGGTCACATACACTGCAAAATCCATTTCTTTAGTGAAGTAGGAGAAATCTTTTGTCTAACAGTTACACTTTTGATATGGAAAAAACAGCTACATATATATAGAGAGAGAGATACTGGATTCTCCAATAAACATGAAACATCTACAAAGAGACAGAAAATTACTGCAGAAAGGCAAAACACCCACAGTCAAATAAATAATAATTTAAAAAAAGCAATTACAAAGTGTAACAGCACAACCAAAAAGAGACACAAAACTATTCCAAAATAGCAAAACTACCATATACAAAAAAACAACCACAAAAAGACCAAAACAACACAAAAGTATGATAAAGAGACACAAACACAACAACAAAGAGGATCAAAATCAAAATGCAAAACATCCACAGACAAAGAAATAATTACAAAAGGAGAAAACAAATACAAAGTGACACAATACAACTACAAATAGGCACAAAACGACCTCAAAGAGACACAAAACAACTACAAAAAGAGGCTTAACAACTATAAAGTCTGTGTGTTTTCTCCTGTGTAGGAGAAGTTTAACATGTCACTGTCTCATATTCCATCCATGACTGAGCTCTGATCTCATCATTCAAGTTTTATCTCAGGGCATAGCTTGACACTTGAATTTAATTTAGACATCTGGCAGAGATTTGGGAAAAAAGGCACACTGATAAAGGAGTCAGCGAGCCAGATCATTATATTCCAAGAAATATGACTTATAACTGATGTTTGCTGGTAAAAAGCAAAACAAAAACAAAACTGCAATGCTGGGAATATCTATTATTTTAACCATTGCCAAAGGGATGGAGTTCAGTGAGGTCGCTCTTTCTTTCGCTTTCCCTACAGATGTTTTTTCTTGACATTATAGCCAATGTAACTTTATTACAAGACTGGTGTTTAAATGTACTAAAGAGATCTCATCACCATCCAACACCTTTGGCAACATCATCTGCTATGGCTCAATCGGTAGAGTTGGTTGGCCCCTAACCGAAGGGTTGGTGGTCCCTGACCGTCGCAGCCTACGACGTCGAAGTGCAAAACTTGAGCAAGATACTGAACCCCTAATTGCTCCCGATGTTGTGTTCATCGGTGTGTGAATGAATTCCCAATGGTGGCAGGTGGGACCGTTTAGGGTAGCCTCTGCCACCAGTATGAATGTGTGTGTGAAAGGGTGAATGAGCGCAGTCTGTAGTGTAAAGCGCTTTGAGTGGTCGCAAAGCGACTAGAAAAGCGATATATAAGTGCAGGTCCATTTACCATTTACCATTTAAACCCATCATCACTAAAGCTCTTGTGCCTGAATAGAAACAAATCCCTGCACACTGTCTAAAAACAAGATAAAAACACTAAATCTGAGGGAAATGATCTTGCTGCATGGACAGATAAGATTAAGATTATTAATAATCTAGAAATAAGCATGTTGAACACTTAAACTAATAAATTAACTCTTAAAACAAGATAAATTATCTAACGCTTCTAAATCTAGAGGGTTTTTTTTTTAATCTTGGTAAGAAACACATAATTTGCAGTGCACTCTGCTCGGGCCAGTTCATCACTGCTTGCAGCTTTAATTTATCTTGTTTTAAGACTTAATTTCTTATTTCAATAAGAAATAAGAAATTAATAATCTTAATTTAAGAAATCTTGTCAAGTGAAATTATCTGTCCATGCAGCAAGATCATTTCCCTCAGATTTAGTGTTTTTATCTTGTTTTTAGACACCTTTTTTGCAGTGCAGCCATGTTCTAAAATCCTGTGAAAAGCCTAAAACAATAAGAGTAGAGGCTGTTACAGCCCATGGTTTTTTTTTTTTTTTGAGTGTGATGTTTGGATGTCCATCTCTTCTGTGAAATATGATCAAAATTTAGTGAGCTATGGTCACTATGTGATATGAACAAAACTCTAACCCTTACGAGTGATGCAAGCACACACACAAGCACTTACTCATAACACACACACCCTCACATACCAATACTGTTTGTATCCTCAAAAGACTACTTATCAGGCTGTGAGCGCTTCTGTCCCATCGGCCTGGAGGCTGCTGAGGCCTCCTGAGGTTCCCTATGATGTCACTGTGTGGGAGGGGCTAAATCAGATGGACTGAGTGTTGTACACAGAGTGCACGTACTTGAATCATTTTCACACATGCTTCATACTTGTCTCTAAGAGTTTAAATACATGATTTATGTTATTTATTATTATTATTACACTGCAAAAAAAGAAAAGTTGGGTGAACTCAAAATTTCAAGGCAACAAACTTCTATAAAATTTTAAGTTGGACAATTAAACTAAATATTTTAAGTTTTGTTTTTGAGTTTGCTCAACTCTGAATTCAGATTTTTGTCAACTCAACTGTAAGTTGTACTAACTTATAATTTTACATTGTAATAACTTTTAATCCTTACTTCTGCTAACTTCTGCAATGTGCTGAATTGGCACGATTGTAACGCCGCTATGAAATGTTAGCTAATGTTGCGACCACAATTTTGAGCTAGCATTGATGCGCTAATGGCTACTCTTGTAGCTGTAACAAGCAGCGCCGCTAGCATAAGTTAGCCGCTAGCATCAGTTAGCCGCTAGCTTTTGCTAATGACCAAATTTCACAGCTTTCCCGCATTTCACAACAAAGAAATAAGAGTTGGCAGAACTATTGTCCCTTGTTGTGAAGCCCAACTTAACCCATTGAGGCCTGAAAAATCGTTGGGCGATTTTAAAATAAGCCTCTAATTATCTGGAAATTCTGGAAAAATTCTGGAAAAAAGTGTCAACTCTTCTACTAAATAATAGATTTTTCAGCCTCTGTAGCAGATAGAAATGAAATTCAAAAAGGTATTTGAGAGCTTAAACAAATACTACAAAACGACGTATCCGCTTTCCAGGCTTCAATGGGTTAAAGATATAAGTAACAACAACTCACCATCTTGTTTTTGAGCATACAACTGGCTTGCTTTGTTGTGCTAACTTACATAATTGCCCTAAATGTCAATAATTTATATTTCCAAGTTTTACCAACTTAAATCACTGTTTTAGGCCAAAAAATACAAGGTGGCTTTTTTGCAGTGTAGTTGTGTCATTGTTATTTATCAACTCCTATACATTATTTTACAGTCCCATACAAGAGATTTTACAGCAGAGTCATCACCAAACAGAACATTTAAGGTTAACAGAGGCATCAGTTAGAATTAATGGCAGGGTTATTGCAGTTTATTACATCTTACTCTCAGTTTATTCACAGACTGGATCTTGAAGCCTTCAAGTTTTTATCTCAGGGCATAGCTTGACACTTGTCTTGAATTTAACTTAGACATCTGGCAGAGATTTGGGAAAAAAGTCACACTGATAAAGAAGTCAGCGAGCCAGATCATTATATTCCAAGAAATATGACTTATAACTAATGTTTGCCGGTAAAAAGCAAAACAAAACTGCAATGCTGGGAATATCTATTATTTTAACCATTGCCAAAGGGATGGAGTTCAGTGAGGTCGCTCTTTCTTTCGCTTTCCCTACAGATGTTTTTTCTTGACATTCTAGCCAATGTAACTTTATTACAAGACTGGTGTTTAAATGTACTAAAGAAATAAGGGCCGAGCAATATTTATATTTCAGTAATTTTAACCCATAAGAACCCAGACCCAGTTATCCTTAAAGGAAAATGATGGGGGCTATACCACAGACCTAGTGGACCACATAGAACACATTTATGATGTGTTTTTTTAAATTCTAGCCCTAAATGTCAATGATCTTTGATGTGACATATACGATACATTGGGTGTTTATGGTATTTATGTTTATAATATCTCTTATTTTTTTTAAAACTAGACACATTTTCTGCTTACAGAGACACAAATTTGCCTTTTTCTTTGCATCTCCACAACATTTATGAAAATTGTGACATTAATAGTGCTGTTTAACAACAAATCATTTTCCAGATTTGGTTTTAAGTAAAAAAATAAAATAATTAATCAATAATCAATAAAAACAAATATCAATTTGCGTTTTTGTTTGCATCTCCATAACATAAATCAAAATTGTGACTTTAATTTGTTTAGGAAATCTGGTCAGAACAAATTAAATGTAATACAGGACCCCCTGTTAACAGATTAGAATTGTTAAATGGGTTTAAACTTAGCCTCGTAACAAAAATAAGCTTTTTGAAATTAGCTACTTTTTCACATTTCTGTTTCCAGTCACAGCCACATTTTGGAGAAGTCTTGCTGAGGAATTTAATGAGTTAAGGTGAAGCATAAAACTGAATATGGGAGATTTTAGAAGATTTAAATTGCTTGTTACACGGGTGTCACCATGGGTTCTTATGGGTTAATTGTGGTTGTGTTTTATGTCTGTGTGTTGCAGTGGCCACACTTTACTCCACACTGGGAGGTCCAGCTATTGTTCATGGGCTGAATGAGACTCAGGTCACCCACATTATCACCAGCAGAGAGCTCCTGGAGACCAGACTCAAGGTGAGAGTACACACCAAGACACAACAGTACACTGCAAATCTGTCCTCATGTCTGTGCAGGTGTGACTGTTTAGGAAGCGTAAAATAGTAATAGAATCAAAAATAGTACATTTTGAGATTTTGAGTCTACAAACTCTATGCGAACAAAAAGCTAAGTACACTGTAAAAAAATAATCTGTTAAATTTACAGTGAATTACTGGCAGCTGTGGTTGCCAGAGTTTCACCGTAAAAAATACAGTGAGGGGGTTTTCTACTGTAAATTTAAATATCAGCAAAAACTAATTTAGACTGAATATTCTCGTTATTTTTAAGGTAATTGTGTCATTCATTCACACATCATGGCAAATCTCCATTAACTTTACATGAAAATGTTATATTTTTACAGCAAAACTGTTGTTTCCTACAGTTCATGACAGTAAAAGTAAATATTGTGCTATTCCTTGATTTACGGTAATTAAAAGTGCCTACTACGGTGATACACAATTTTTAATTTTACTCCCCATTCCTGATGTAATTTGACAGTGTTTTACTGTACATTTCTACAAACATTTTTTTACAGTGTAGACTACGTTGTCGGGAATCAGAGAAATTACAATTTTCAGTAACACTTTAGAT